>NC_057811.1:70029027-70034723 GCF_018294505.1 Triticum aestivum
GGTTGGATGAATAGGACCCTGTGGTAGTAGAGGCCATTGCCGCTGGATGAACAGGACCTCGTGGAGGGCTGGATGAACAGGACCCCGTGGAGGGCTGGTTGAACAGTAGCAGGTGGAGGGCTGGATGAACAATAGCCTGTGGAGGGGTGGTTGAACAGGACCCCGTGGAGAGGGCTGGTTGAACAGTAGCCGGTGGAGGAGCGGTGGAGGCTGGATGAATAGGAGCCCGTGGATGAACAGTCGCAGGTGGAGGCTGGAGGAGGTCGACGGTGGATGAACAGTAGCCCGTGGAGGCTGGAGGAGGTCGACGGTGGACATGAACAGTATCCCATGGAGTCCCATTTTGCGGTACGCCACACCCCTCCCGATGAACAGGACCCCCGTTTCGACCGTAGCACTCCAACACAAGTCCGTTTCCTCCGTTTTGCGGTACGCCACACCCCTCCCGATCAACATGACCTCGTTTCGACCGTAGGAGCTCCAAGAGAAGTCTGTTTCCTCCGTTTTGTGGTACGCCAGACCCTCCTAATGAACAGGATCCCGTTTCGACCGTGGCTGGTCGAACACAAGGCCGTTTCCTCCGTTCTGCGGTACGCCAGGCCTCGTTTCGATCGGCTGTTCCGTCCAAGCCGGTTGGCTCCCGATGAACACGACGACGCAGTTTCTCCGTTCTGACCCAGCCATGTACACGAGCCCTGGCCGTACGTATGCGCGAGTAGGCGTTCGAGACCCCGCCCGGATGTACGTACGTGGCCGTATTTACTTTCTTGCACCCTGGCTTTACGTACATGTACATGCTGCGTGCGCGCCTCTACTACGACACGTGCCCTTCCTTACTCGGCCACGGTTCATCGCTGCAGCCTGCAGACAGACCGACCGACCAGTATGTACGTACATGTTCGCGACCAGAATGACAACGCTACGTACGCTTCGACCAGGTGGGTCCCGACTGTCAGGCACTTCCTTCCGTGTGAAGATGTAGCTGGTGGGTCCCAGCAGTCAGGGGGGAATCATTTTTTTACGATATACAGTGGCCCGTCCGGTGGGTCCCTGCTGTCAGGTGGAGGAGTCATTATTTTCCGTGTAATAAGGAGGCACTTCCTTGCGTGCGAAGATGTAGTTGGTGGGTCCCAGCAGTCAGGGGGAAACATTTTTTTCGCGAAGTACGGTGGCCCGTCTGGTGGGTCCCTGCTGTCAGGTGGAGGAATCATTATTTTCCGCGTAATAAGGAGGCACTTCCTTGCTGCGGCCGTCGACCCAGCTGTCAGCCTCTCCACGTATAGTACTCTTCCGATGGAAGTCGTTCCTTGACCACATTGACCACGCCGCGCCGAGAGCACAAAGGTGGTGGATGACGGTGAGGCCTAGGAAGGGGACGATGCAGAGCCTGGGAAGACGCGGCAGTGGATGCCCACGCGGAGAGGAGTATGAGGGTTCACTGGTTCGGCTGCAGTGTGAGGTTGCCGTCGCTGCAGGGCCTGGCCAGCGGTGGGAGTAGTAGGGGGCGGTGAGGCCTCCGCGGCACCACAGCCGGCCACGAGAGGAAAGAGCACGCGGTGGTTTGGACGGCTGGAGCAAGAAAATCAGAGGTTGAAGAAGCAGGATGGCCGTTGGATGTTAACAATCCAACAGTCACTGGTGATAGAACCGTTTGTTGACTAAGTTGACAAAGCCCTCCGTTCGCGTCAACTTAGTAGGCCCACAAGTCAGCCTCCCATATGGTGGGTCCCAGCTAGCAGGGGGAGTATTCATTTTTTTGTGCGTAATAAGGAGGCACTTCCTTGCGTGTGGAGATATAGCTGGTGGGTCCGAGCTGTCATCGGGGGCAACGTTTTTTCACGAAATAAAGAGGCCCTTCCGGTGGGTCCCAGATGTCAGGTGGAGGAATCATTATTTTGCGCATAATAAGGAGGCATTTCCTTGTGTGCGGCCGTGGACCCAGCTGTCAGCCTCTCCACGTACTATCCACTTCCGATGGATGTTGTTCGTTGACCACGCCGTGCCGAGAGCACCAGGGCAGTGGACGACGGCGAGGCCTACGAAGGTAACGACACGAAGCCGGGGAAGACACGACAGTGGCTGCCCACGCTGTGGGGAGTACGAGGGTTGACTGGTTTGGCTGCCGTCGCCGGAAAATAACAGGAGGTGTGGGTGAGTAGAGGGATAGCCAGGACAGGTATGCGAGTATGGTGGGGCCGTGATGTAACACCCACGATGCGGCTATATCTCCCACGTGTCGAGGCACGACTGAGAGGCATAACCGCATAGTGGTTTTGTCGCAAGAAGGGTCATCTTCACACAATCCCATGTAATGAACAAGAATGGGATAAAGAGTTGGCTTACAATCGCCACTTCACACAATGCATAAATATAAATCATACATCATCCAAAATACAAACATATAGACCGACTACGGTCAAGATCCAGATGAAAATAAGACAACCCCAAATGCTAGATCCCCGATCGTCCCAACTGGGCTCCACTACTGATCATCAGGAAAAGACACATAGTAACGACCACGTTCCTCGTCGAACTCCCACTTGAGATCGACCCCATCATCTGCACTGGCATCGTCGGCACCTGCAACTGTATTGGTAGAATCTGTGAGTCGCGAGGACTCAGCAATCTCACGCCCGCGAGATCAAGACTATTTAAGCTTATAGGAAAGGGAGGTGTAATGAGGTGGAGCTGCAGCGGCAATAAGCATATATGGAGGCTAACATACACAAGAGAGAAAGAGAAGAGAAGCAATGGAACGGACGTCAACTAGCAATGACCAAGAAGTGATCCTAAACTCCTACTTACGTCATTCATAACTCAAACCGGGTTCACTTCCCGGACTCCGCCGAGAAGAGACCATCACGGCTACACACGCAGTTGATGTATTTAATTGGATCAAGTGACAAGTTCTCTACAACCGGACATTAACAAATTCCCATCTGCCTCATAACCGCGGGCACGGCTTTCGAAAGATAATACCCTGCAGGGGTGTCCCAACTTAACCCATCATAAGCTCTCACGGTCAACGAAGGATAAACCTTCTCCCGGAAAGACCCGATCAGTCTCGGAATCCCGGTTTACAAGACATTTCGACAATGGTAAAACAAGACCAGCAAAGCCCCCGAATGTGCCAACAAATCCCGATAGGAGCTGCACATATCTCGTTCTCAAGGCACAACGGATGAGCCAGACGTCGGGTTGGCATAGACCCTGGTTGCCCAGGGGGCGCCGGACATCGCTCGGTTTGGGGCAGCACTCGAAGGAGCACTGGTCCGGGGCTTAAAATAAAGATGACCCTCGGGCTCGCGAAAACCTGGGGGAAAAGGCTTAGGCGGCAAATGGTAAAACCAAAGTTGGGCCTTGCTGGAGGAGTTTTATTCAAGGCGAACTGTCAAGGGGGTCGCATAAATCACCCGACCGTGTAAGGAACGCAAACTCAAGGAACATAATCCTGGTATATCAGTAACTAGGGCGGCAAGAGTGGAACAAAACACTAGGCATAAGGCCAAGCCTTCCACCCTTTAGCAAATATATATAGATGCATTAATTAAATAAGAGATATTGTGATATCCCAACATATCCATGTTCCGACATGGAACAAGCTTCAACTTCACCTGCAACTAGCAACGCTATAAGAAGGGCTGAGCAAAAGCGGTAACTTAGCCAAACAACGGTTTGCTAGGAAAGGATGGTTAGAGGCTGACATGGCAATATGGGAGGCATGAAATAGCAAGTGATAGGTAACGCGGCATGGCAATAGAGCGAACAACTAGCAAAGCAAAGATAGAAGTGATTTCGAGGGGTGGTCATCTTACCTGCAAGGTTCTCAGAGTTGTCGAAAGCTTGATCCTCGTAAGCGTACTCAATAGGTTCCTCATTCACGAACTCGTCTCCCGGCTCTACCCAAGACAAGAACACAAGCAACGGAACCACAATCAATCACGAGGAATGCACAAGCAACATGATGCAAAACATGTATGATATGCAAGATATGATGTGCGATGCATATGCGTGATCCGGAAGGAAAATGATGAACAAGGCAGTAACTTGGCAAACCAAGCATGCCACTGGAAAGATGAGATGATTTCGGTCGAAATCGATATAAAGATCACCGGAAACGGATGCACGGTTTGCAAATGGCAAGCAAAACAAGAATGACACTAATCTGCGATTAACAGCATGATAGCACTTAAAATGCAACAAACAACAACTCTACAGCACTCCAACATAGCAACAAAGCACATGGCAGTAATCTACAGGAGATGCTTGACAAAAGATGAACACTGAGCTACGGCTAGTTCACAACATATCAAGCTCAAACAAGCATGGCAAAAGTGCAAAAGATAACAGGTTCACAGACTTGGTGAAATTACTGGACATGGCAGAAAACAGCATCAGGTATCAATGTTCAGAGCACGAAATCAACATGCTACAGGAAGTTAACATAGCAAAACAAGGCACGGCAGTATTGTACTAATTGCATATGACAAAAGTCCCTTACTGACTATAAGCCAAAAAGGACCAGAAGATATGATTGCAAGCATGCAAACATAGCAAGTTTCGTTATCAGGTTTCAGACTTAGCAGAAAACAGAGCATGGCAGAAACAATAATACGAAGGCCTCTTTGTGAGCTTGATTCACTCACTACAGAGCAATGCATGACAAAACAAGCATACCTACAGCAAGATGGCATGTTTATGAAGCTAACCATGGCAAGAACAAATACATAGCATGTATGTATCAACTACAACAAGCTTGGCAAAAATGAATATCATGTTAAGAATCTGCCAGAAATATTTTATAGCAAAAGTAGAGCAAGATTGCATCATGCGATGGCTCTCCATAATTACAAACAAGGGCAGAAATGGATGAATTACAACTATAGCTACAAAACATCCTTAGTGAACATCTCCAAAATATGCACGTATCTCTCTGTAGCATCAAGTTTACATGGCAACAAAATAACAGCAGACAAAGACTTGAGAGAAATCACTAAGTCCCTGAAATCAGAAACATTAAGGGGCCTACTTTGCATGCTTGTGCAAGTCACCACAGCGACCAAAAAAATACAGCATACTCCACTGGAAAGAAAGCATGGCATACAACAAAACACATGTAGAGCTCATGCCCATAAGATGCACAGATTTAAAGATACAAAAATGACAAATCTCCAAGTTCTGTTAAGAACCAGCAGATAACAGCAACTAGCCCTCTTGCAACAGATATTTGGGCATCAAGATGACCTCTAATGAACATGCTGCAATTGAACAAAATGTAGAGCATCACGAGACGAACAATTTGACATATTACACGCGCGAATCGGAGCTACATGCAAGAAGTTACGCACTGATAAACATGGTAACATGCAGTATAATTCGAATGACTTGGGATTTTCGGGGATGAGGGAAAAAGTCAACGTACGCAGCTCTCCAGATCGGATCGAACCCTGGGCTCCGGAGCGGCGGTGCTGCCCATCGGAGAGGAGGCCGGAGAGCGGGAGGAGGACGCCGGCGAGAGCGAGAGGCGGCGGAGGAGGAGGCGAGGCCGGAGGGGCACGGCGCGCCGGCGGCGGAGGATGGCCGTGGCGGCGGATGGCGGCGGCGGCGGCGCACCCCGGTGCGGCGGCGGCGGCGCGGGTGGCCGGGGTCGGCGGACGGGAGGGCGCGGGCGCGAGGGAGGCCGGGCCCCGCGGGCC
>NC_057811.1:70035134-70197175 GCF_018294505.1 Triticum aestivum
CGGTGGGACACGTGTCGGCCCCGGATTGGCTGCGGGCGCGGTGGCGATTTTGTCCGGCCGGCGTATGGACACGTCCGGCGCGGCGCGAGGGAAATAGCTAGGGTTCGTCTGCGAATGTATACGGGAAGGGATGCTCTTTTATAGCTAGAGGGAGCTAGGAGGCTCCAAATGAGGTGCGGTTTTCGCCCACACGATCGTGATCGAACGACCTAGAGCATGGAAGAGAGTTTGGTGGATTTTGGGCTGGTTTTTAGGGGGTTTTTGCTGCACACATAAATGGACTTTGCGGATGCCCGGTTAACCGTTGGAGTATCAAACGACCTCCAAATGGAACGAAACTTGACCGGTGGTCTCTGGGTGGTATATTAAGGCCACTTGACAAGCCTCGATCCATTCCGAGAACGTTTGACACCCGCTCCCGAAAGAAAACGAAAGGGGTGCACCGGGGGAGATAGGAGCGCCGGATTGCAAAACGGACAACGGAGAAAATGTTCGGATGCATGAGACGAACACGTATGCAAATGCAATGCACATGATGACATGATATGAAATGCATGACATGAACAAAATACAAAACGAAAGACAAAACCCGACCACGGAGGGAATAACATAACACATAGCCGGAAATGGCAAGAGTCGGAGTTACAATTATGGAAAGTTACATCCGGGGTGTTACAACACTCCGCCACTACGAGAGGATCTCGTCCCGAGATCTAGGACTGAAAGAACTCCGGATATTCGGAACGGAGATGGTCCTCGCGTTCCCAGGTGGCTTCCCGGTCGGAATGGTGCGACCACTTCACTTTCAGGAATTTGATTGACTTGTTGCGAGTCTTGCGCTCAGCTTCTTCAAGAATAGCAACGGGGTGCTCATGATAAGACAGATCTTCTTGAAGGTCAATCTCTTCGAAGTTGATAGTGCGCTCAGGCGTCTTGAAGCACTTGCGGAGCTGTGACACATGGAACACATCGTGCACATTCGCGAAGTTGGAAGGAAGCTCAAGTTGATAGGCGAGGTCGCCTCTTTTGCCAATGATCTTGAAAGGACCCACGTATCTAGGGGCAAGCTTCCCTTTGATACCGAATCGACGAGTGCCTTTCATTGGAGAGACGCGGAGGTAGACATGGTCTCCGATCTCGAAAGCCAAATCACGATGCTTACTATCATAGTAACTCTTCTGGCGCGATTGCGCGGCTTTGAGATTATCACGGATGACTTTACACATTTCTTCAGCTTCAGTGATTAAGTCATTGCCAAGAAGTTGGCGTTCACCAGTCTCTGACCAATTAAGAGGATTACGGCACTTTCTGCCATAGAGAATCTCGAATGGGGCCTTGCCCGAACTCGCTTGGAAGCTGTTGTTGTAGGAGAATTCAGCATATGGAAGACAATCTTCCCATTTCATGCCAAGGGAAATGACACAAGCCCTGAGCATATCTTCAAGAATTTGATTGACTCGCTCGACTTGGCCACTAGTTTGAGGATGGAAAGCTGTGTTGAAGCGAATGTTTGTGCCCATGGCCTTCTAGAAGGAGTCCCAGAACTTAGAGGTGAAGATACTTCCACGATCTGAAGAAATCAATTGTGGAATGCCGTGCAAGGAGAAAATTCTGGAGGTGTAAAGCTCTGCCAACTGAGCTGCTGTGATGGATTCTTTGATTGGAAGGAAATGAGCCACTTTAGAGAGCTTGTCGATGACAACGAAGATAGCATCATTTCCGCGCTTGGACTTTGGAAATCCAGTCACGAAGTCCATTTCGATATGATCAAACTTCCATTCTGGGATAGCAAGAGGTTGGAGGAGACCAGCTGGTCGTTGGTGTTCCGCTTTCACTCTTCGACAGACATCACATTCATTCACGAATTGAGCAATTTCTCGCTTCATTCGAGTCCACCAATATGACTGCTTGAGGTCATGGTACATCTTCGTACTTCCAGGATGAATGGAAAGAAGAGAATTGTGCGCCTCATTCATAATGACTTTCCTTATATCACCTTTAGGAACCACAATCCGGTCCTCGTAGAATAAAGCGTCTCTGTCATCAATGCGATAGCACTTGTATTTGGAAAGACCCTTGTCGATACCACGTTTCACCTTCTTCACCATGGCATCAAGGAGTTGTGCCTCACGAATTTGATCTTCCAAAGTAGGAGAGACTATGAGGTTGGCAAGAAAGCCTTGAGGAACAACTTGGAGATTCAGCTTGCGGAAAGCTTCACAAAGATCCGGTTGGAAAGGCTTGAGAATTAAGCTGTTGCAATAAGCCTTCCTGCTTAAGGCATCTGCAATGACATTGGCCTTGCCTGGAGTATATTCAATACTCGGATTGTACTCTTGAATCATTTCGACCCATCGAGTCTGCCTGAGGTTGAGGTTGGGCTGAGTGAAGATGTACTTGAGACTCTTGTGATCGGTGAAAATGTCCACTTGTCTTCCCAACAAGAGATGTCTCCACGTTATTAATGCATGGACAACTGCCGCCAACTCAAGATCGTGAGTGGGGTAGTTCTTCTCATTGGGCTTCAACTGACGAGAGGTATAGGCCACAACTTTCTTCTCTTGCATTAACGCAGCACCGAGACCTTGGAGAGAAGCATCACGGAAAACTTCAAACGGCTTGGATTCATCAGGAGGAGTTAAGACAGGAGCTGTGACTAGTTTCTCTTTGAGAGTGTTGAAAGCAACGTCACACTCAGGAGACCAGACATACTTCACATGCTTCTGGAGGAGGTTGGAAAGAGGCTTTGCAATCTTAGAGAAATTCTCAACGAATCTTCGGCAATAGCTTGGAAGACCAAGAAAACTGCGGAGCTGCTTGACATTCTGAGGTGGTTCCCAATTCACAATTGCGGACACCTTCTCGGGGTTAACAGCGATGCCCTTGGCAGAGATGATGTGACCAAGGAAAAGAACTTCATCGAGCCAAAACTCACATTTGGAGAACTTCGCATAGAATTGATACTCTCTGAGCTTGTCGAGCACCAATCGCAAATGTTTGGCATGATCCTTCTTATTCTTGGAGAAGACCAAGATATCATCGAGATACACCAGGACGAATTCATTGGTATAGGGGTTGAAGATGAAATTCATCATCCGAGAGAACACTGGAGGAGCATTGACAAGGCCGAAAGACACGACAGTATATTCATAAGAACCGAAGCTTGTTCTGAATGCTGTCTTGGGAATATCTTCTTCACGAATGCGAATCTGATGATAACCCATACGAAGGTCAAGCTTGGAGAATACTTTGGCACCTTTGAGTTGCTCAAATAGCTCATTGATGTTGGGAAGTGGATACTTGTTCTTGATAGTCTTCTTGTTCAATGGACGGTAGTCGACACAAAGTCGGTCCGTGCCATCCTTCTTCTTGACAAAAAGAACACCACAACCCCATGGAGAAGAACTCGGTCTGATCAAACCCAGACGCTCTTGTTCATCGAGCTGTTTCTTCAATTCCTTCAGCTCGTTGGGTCCAAGCTTGTATGGACGCTTGCAAACGGGTTCAGTGCCTGGCTCTAGTTCGATAACGAACTCAACTCGCCGGTGAGGAGGCATACCCGGAAGCTCTTCTGGAAAGACATCTTGATACTCACAAACGACTGGAATTTGCGAGATGGCATTCAATTCGCCCTTCTCATTGAGAGAGAAAAACCAAATGGTTTCATCACGAGCGGCATAAATAATCACATCCTCAGAAGAATGTGTCAATTGAATTTCCCTGGCAGCACAATCAAGTTGAGCCTTGTGCTTAGAAAGCCAGTCCATCCCGAGAATAAGATCAATATCCGAGTCACCAAGAACAACTGGAGAAGACTGAAATTTATAGTCGCCCATCTTGATGGAAACATTCGGAACCATAGAGCTTGCATTCATGAATTTACCCGGAGAGACAACTGATAACGGTCTAGGCAAATCTTGATAAACCAACTCATGCTTAAATGCAAATGGTCTTGATATGAAAGAAAGCGATGCACCAGTATCAAAATGAACTTTTGCAGGAATATCATTAACAGGAAGATTACCCATTATCACATCAGTAGATTCCTCCGCTTGAGCTGCATTCATCATGTTCACCTTAGCAGACTTTGGATTATGCTTGACCACTGCATTGCTGGAAGATCTGACAGGAGGAGGAGGAGGAAGACGCCTTTGGTTGAAGCACTTGTTAGCATAGTGACCTTTCTGCTGACACTTGTTGCAAGTCACCTCTGAAAGTGGACAGTGATAAGGAGCATTGGACTTTGGAGCTTGATTCTGAGACTTGTTCTGATAGCCAGAGTTGGAAGAGTTGTAAGAACCATGGCCACCTTTGTTCTTCTGCTGGTAAGGCTGACGAAACGGAGGAGGAGGAGGCAACCAGAACTTCTGTTGCTTAGCTGTCACAAGTGAGGAAGAAGAAGACTGAACTGCGTCCCTGACTCTCTTCTTAGAAGCCTCACACTTGAGCTGAGCAGCCTCTTGCTTTAGTGCCATATTGTAGAATTGATCAAACTGAGTAGGCTCAACAAGAACGAGAGCTAACTGCAGATCCTCTCTAAGGCCACCTCTGAAGTGATAGATCATGCTCTTTTCATCAGGAACGTCTTGTTTAGCGAAGCGAGCAAGTTTCTGAAACTGAATGTTGTATTGATACACAGACATGTTGCCTTTCTTTGCGGAACTCCTCACGCTTGCTCTCAACAACACTTTGTGGAATGTGGTGCGCTTTGAAGTCCCGACAGAAGTCAGTCCAAGTGATCACACGACCTCCTCTAGAATCTTTGTATTGTTGATACCAATCAGCAGCTTGGTCCTTGAGCTGGAAAGAAGCGAACTTTACATAGTCCTCAGGCCTGACATTGCTACATTCAAAATGCTTGTTGATGTCCACGAGCCAATCATCGGCATCCGTGGCCTCGGCATAGTAGCTGAAAGACTTGGGCTGATTTGCGAGAAACTGGTTGAGTGTAGTGAAGTGAAACTGATTGTTGCCTTGACCTTGATTGCCTTGATTGCCTTTCCCTTGAGTACGTTCTTGCAAGAGTTGCAGAATCATCTGAGCATTGGCGTTGGTGGCTGCCATGATAGCTTGCCATGCCTCCGGAGGTGGAGGTGGTGGCGGAGGGTTCGCTTGACTCCCTTCATTGCGATCCGGATTCTGACGCGTTGGCGGAGCCATCCTAAAGAGGGTGACATCCGTTAGCATCTTGATAGACAAATAGATAAGTAGAATCAACGGATAGAAATTGCAACGTATAGTCTTCACAATAAACATTCGAACGAGGATGAACGAATGAATTCCGTAGTAAATCATCACACTTCCGTTAGGTTGAGAAGCCACTTGAAAAAGATATGGAATCAACATTTGACTTCAAAGCAACTCGAATATCACAATTCAAAACAAAACAAAGTATTGGCTTGCAGAATAAGCCGGAACAAACATATGATAGAGATTTCGTCCGAAGTTTTCGTGGTGGGGCCCACACGGGCTCAATCGTACAGCACCATCATGTACAAGGCTGTGCACATGACATACGAAGCGTCCCCGAGTCGGCATAGCCAAGGACTCTTTAAGACACTACGAGACCACTGTAAAACCAACCGTGGAAAGGCGGACCACTAGACGTCGAACCCCAATCTCATATCATGCGTCTGTCGGAAAGATATCCTAAGGCTACTAGAATTCCCACTTATAAACTCCCGAAACTTTCTGGTTATGCAATCTGGTGTTGGGGATACAGGGGACACAAAATATATCACCCAAACTAGCAATCCCTAGATCCAGCTGTATCCATCCGGCAACACATAACCAACAAACCTTCGGAAATCGTTTACCTCAACCTTCGAAAAACATCCGTTATACAAGTTATGGCAATACTCCCGAACTCCCGCCCCAGTACTGGGTGGCGTCGAGGTGATCTCACTAATAACTGCATAAAAGAGATTTCGATGTCGGCGAAACTCAGGTATTCCAGAACTGCAACGATAAAATTGTGACGACAACACCTCAGAGCTCAACTCCCCGGGACACTGCCACAACCCCTAAATGTCAGGAGGCACCAAGAACAATGTTCTCGTCACAAAACCATCGGAACGATTCCAAGATACCCGCGTTGTTGAGGATATAGACCTTAGAGTCACCCGCCTAGAGGGGCCGGGTTACTCACAATGGTCATTGCCAGAAGCCCGACGCTAAGCTTGAAGACGGTGGGCCAAAGATGGGCTTAAGACCCGGATATGGCTTAAGGCCCGTAGTTACAATCATTATTATGGTAGAACTTGTAGTGTAAGGCAAGAATAGTTGAGAGTCCGAGCCGGACACTCTTATGAGCCGGCCGGGACTCTGAGAGCTGCTGGGCGTCAGCCTCCCTATATAAAGGGACGACCCGGCAGCGGTTTAGGGACAAGAAAGATCTCATCAAGAGCCGGGCATAGCAGTTAAGCTCCCTGGTCATCGAAACCCTAATCAATACCACCTCAACTGGACATAGGCTTTTACCATCACCGTAAGGGGCCGAACCAGTATAACCCTCGTGTTCCTTGTCCCGTTAACCCCTTCAAGCTTCCTAGCGGCGATGGCTCCACGACTAAGTCCTAGCTTGAGGACATCTGCCGTGACAATTCCACGACAGTTGGCGCCCACCGTGGGGCCAGCGCACGGTGGATTTGAGTTCTTGAAGGGCAGCTTCGAAGGGCTCAAGGGATACGCTGTGGGCCGGATGACCAAGATTCGTCGCGGCAAGCTCTACATCGACGATGCAAACTGGGGCCCCGACGCCGGCTCAATTGAGTACGGGTACCGGGTCCCCTTCGGCGGAATTCATGTTTTCATTGGCAAGATTGGTGAGCCGGGCCCTGAGCCGGATCTCTGCGCCGATCTCATCGAGACGGCTCAGCGTGCACGACCCGCCCGGGCCCGCCTGCCTTAAAGCATGCTTTTGTGGGATGTATCCATGGAGGGCTCTCTGATCGATCTGGATCTGGTGATGAGACGGCCGCCGGCTCTGACGGCGAGTCGTCCACCGATGAGTCAAACTCGTTGTATCAACTTCAAGATGGCAGGCTCATGGGTTGTTCCGATGGTGACAGTATTCCGGACCCGTTTGAGCCGCCAAGCCGGGTTGGAATCTTCATGGCCGGTGCGCAGCCTGTTCAGAACCCTGCTGCTGGAGCGGGAAACCCGGTGCCCTCGCCGGCTCAGGTGCTGATGGATCTCACGGACAAGATGACGGCCCTGTTGACCGCCACGGTTGACCCGGCGGATCAAGCTCAGCATGATGCGGAGGTGGCGCAGTTAAAGTTAGATCTAGTGAAAGCTAAGGAGGATCTGGCAGCGGAAGGGATCAGGATGGCTGCGGAGAGGGCGGCTCTCGACGCCCAAACTCAGTTGATCCAGGCGCAGTCCTTCCGGCTCACGATGGATCAGAACGCGTCCAATGAGGTCATGAGAAGGAGGCATCAAAAGGCCCAATCTCGACTCCCTCCGGTTTACGATCCACGAAACCTCTTCAACACGCCAGGTGCAGGGTCTAGTAACCCGCCAGGGGTCATAGTGCCCGGGTCTGGGACCCCTATTCAGCCACAAGTGATGGGGCCT
Source organism: Triticum aestivum (assembly GCF_018294505.1). Taxonomy (NCBI): domain Eukaryota; kingdom Viridiplantae; phylum Streptophyta; class Magnoliopsida; order Poales; family Poaceae; genus Triticum; species Triticum aestivum. Next base: position 70,042,713 of record NC_057811.1, read on the forward strand.
CCCCAGGTGCCCCCTGCCCCGCCTCAGTACGTGCCAATACCACCGGGTCATTATGATAACCCGCTGGAGAACATGGTCGCCGCGGCAGCACGGCTGGCGGCTCTCCCAGTTGACGGCGACTCTCCGACGGCTATTGAAACCCGCCGGGTCAGGGAACTCCTTCAGACAGCACTGGCGCAGCAAGAGGCGTACTCCTACAGCCGGGACAGGATCCACTCGACCCCTCGTCCAGGCCGGAGCCCGAGTTACAGCAGACACATGGTCTCAGCGACCGGCTCAAGTAACGTCCGACGCCATGACCCGCCCCCTGGCCATGGCCCGGTTCATAACGGAGCCTTTCACGCAGCAGACCAAGACAGAGCGCGGCAAGAGGCGGAGCAGGTGCCTCAGTTGACGGCTTACCAGACTCCCCCGGCTTATCCGACGACTTCCGTCGACGTGGGTATCCCTACCAGGACTGGAGGTGTCCCTTGTTTAGTGCCAGCTATCCGCAATGAGCGTCTACCCAAGGACTTCAAAGGCCCTAGGAAGGTGCCTAATTACACGGCTGACTTACAACCCGCAGCCTGGATCGAGAGTTACGAGATGGCCATGGAACTGCTGGAGGTCAGTGAAGCGGCAATGGCCAAGTACTTCACCATGATGTTAGATGGGACTGCCCGCACTTGGTTGAAAGGGCTACCACCGAATTCCATTGGGTCTTGGGCTGAGCTGAAAGCCCGGTTCATCCAAAACTTCAAGGATACCTGTAGGCAGTCTATGTCAATTGTGGATTTGACTAACTGTAAGCAGCAGGAGGGTGAGTCTACGACACATTGGGTTCGCCGGGTTAAGGAGATAATACATTCCTCGGATAAGATGGATGCCGGCTCTGCAGTCTTAATGTTGGAACAGAATTGTCGTTTTGTGCCCCTGAAGATGAAACTCGGGCGGCTTAAGCGCGACTGCAATGATATGGGTACACTGATGGCGGCTCTTGTCAAGTACGCCGATTCTGATGGTACCAAGGACCCCGCTTCAGATGATGAAAGGACAGGGAAGGGAAAGAAGAACGGCAATGGCAAGGGTCCTCAGCATAACCCGGGGAACCAAGGAGGTGGCAAGCGCAAGGCCGATGGCAGCCTAGAGTTTGTAGCCAACGCCAGCTCACAGGGTAATAACCAGCGACGCAAGGGGAGGCCCCCTCCCCGAGCCGGCGGGTCAGGCCCGACGCTGGAGCAGCTGTTGAATGAGCCTTGTCCAAGGCATGGCTCTAGAGAGAAGCCAGCTACTCATCTATGGAAGGATTGTGCAATCATGAAGGCCTTTAAGAATTACAATGGCCCGGGCGGCGGCTCAGGCGCCGGCGGTTTCATGGCCCGGGCGCGGCTCAAATTCTAATCCTCAGAACGGTCAAGGGGGCTTTAATCAGCAGTCTGGCCAGGGTCATCAACAGCAGCAGGGGGGTTATCAGACCAATCCAAAGCAGCTTAGCGGTGGACAGTATCATGTATTTACCACCAGTCTGTGTAAGCGAGATCAGAAGCTTCATAAGAGGGCTGTGAATGCTGTTGAGCCGGCGGTTCCACGCTACTTGCGGTGGTCTGAGCAGCCTATAGTGTGGAGTAGGGAGGATCACCCTCCCCGGGTGGATAATCCGGGTCACTTGGCTTTGGTGGTGGCTCCTCAGGTGGGAGGATATAAGTTCACTCAGGTGCTCATGGATGGAGGCAGCAGCATCAACATCCTCTATTATGAGACTTTCCGTCGTATGGGGTTGATTGATAAGAACCTCAGCCAGTCAAACACTATTTTCCATGGTGTGGTACCTGGTAAGTCGGCTTATCCAGTCGGCAAGATCGAGTTGGAAGTGGCCTTTGGAGATGAACACAACTACAGGGTGGAAAAATTGACCTTTGAGGTGGTCAAGATAAGAAGTCCGTACCATGCCATATTTGGGCGGCCGGCTTACGCCAAGTTCATGGCACGGCCGTGTTACGTGTATTTACAGCTCAAGATGCCGGGTCATAATGGGACCATTACGGTTCACGGCAGCCGGAAGGTGGCCTTGGAGTGTGAGGAAGGCGATGCAGCTTATGCAGAATCTGTTTGTGCAACAGAGGAGTTGAAATTTTACAAAGACAATGTTGACCCAACAGATATGACCTCTCTGAAAAAGCCGACTACGGAGCATGAGCCGGCAATGAAATTTAAGTCGGCTGATGAGACTAAACTTGTTGATTTCGTTCCAGGAGATTCATCTCAGCAGTTTAGCATCAGTGCCAATCTGGATCCAAAATAGGAAAGCGCGCTCATCGAGTTCATCCGTGAGAATAGGGACATTTTCGCATGGAAACCTTCTGACATGCCAGGTGTACCTAGAGAACTCGCTGAGCACACTCTCAATGTTGATCCGAAATTTAAGCCGGTCAGGCAGTTCCTTCGGCGGTTTAATGAAGAGAGGCGGAAAGCTATTGGTGAAGAGGTGGCCCGGCTCTTGGCGGCCGGGTTTATTGTTGAAGTCTTTCACCCAGAGTGGTTAGCTAACCCGGTGCTCGTACTCAAGAAGAACGGCACTTGGCGGATGTGTGTGGACTACACGGACTTAAACAAGGCGTGTCCGGCTGATCCTTTTGCCCTTCCCCGTATTGATCAAATTATTGATGCTACGGCAGGTTGTGAGCGCTTAAGTTTCTTGGATGCTTATTCTGGATATCATCAGATTAAAATGGCAGTTAAGGACCAGGAGAAGACGGCGTTCATCACTCCCTTTGGAGCCTTCTGCTATGTGTCTATGCCCTTTGGACTCAAGTGTGCACAGGCGACTTATCAGCGTTGCGTGCAGAACTGTCTTCATAACCAGATTGGGCGTAATGTTCATGCTTATGTGGATGATATTGTGGTTAAATCCATAAAGGAGGAAACCCTGATAGATGATTTGAGGGAAACCTTTGATAATCTCCGGGTCTACAAGATGATGCTTAACCCGGCCAAGTGTGTTTTTGGTGTTCCTGCAGGCAAACTCTTGGGTTTCTTGGTTTCTGACAGAGGCATTGAAGCTAACCCGGAGAAGATCAAGGCCATTACCTCCCTGGCTAAGCCGGCGTGTTTAAATGACGTTCAGCGCTTGGTGGGTCGCATCGCTGCTTTAAGTCGGTTTATAAGCCGTTTGGGTGAGAAGGCCATGCCATTATATCAGTTGATGAAGAAAACTGATAACTTTGTCTGGAATGATGCAGCTAATACTGCTTTTGAGGATTTGAAGAAGCAGCTGGCAGAGCCCCCAGTCCTTGCTGCTCCGGTTGATAAGGAGCCCTTATTACTGTATGTGGCGGCGAACACACGAGCCGTCAGTGTGGCTGTGGTGGTGGAGCGCAAGGAAGAGGGTAAGGAGCATCCGGTTCAGCGGCCGGTTTATTATGTCAGCGAAGTGCTCATCGAGTCCAAACAGCGGTATCCACATTGGCAGAAGCTTGTTTATGGTGTGTTCATGGCAAGCCGGAAGCTTAAGCATTATTTCCAGGGTCATCCCATCACTGTGGTCAGTTCTGCCCCTCTTGGTGATATCATTCAAAACAGAGAGGCCACAGGGAGAGTGGCTAAGTGGGCTATAGAGCTCGGACCTCATGGTCTGAAATACGTGCCACGCACTGCTGTTAAATCTCAGGCCTTGGTGGATTTCATCAATGATTGGACAGAGTCACAAGTGCCCGAGCAAAAGCCGGATAACACATATTGGACTATTCACTTTGATGGGTCCAGGCAGTTGGAGGGCTCGGGGGCTGGAGTCGTATTGGCTTCCCCTAAGGGTGACAAGTTCCATTATGTGCTACAATTGATGTTTCCTTGTACCAACAACGCAGCTGAGTACGAGGCCTTGCTCCACGGTCTTCGGATGGCTAAGGAGATGAGCTTGAGCCGGGTAAGGTGTTTCGGTGACTCAGACTTGGTGGCTCAACAAGTATCAGGCAAGTGGGACTCTAAGGACCCTCTCATGGCGGCTTATCGCCGCGAAGTTGATGCCATTGCTGGGCACTTTCAGGGTTACCAAGTAGAGCACATTGATCGCAGGAAGAACGAGGCGGCTGATGCTTTAAGCCGGCTGGGCTCTCAGCGAAAGCCGGTGCCGCCTAATACTTTCCTGGATGTCCTGTATAACCCTTCTGTTAAGTTGCCTACAGAGGAAGACTTGGCTGTCCCTGACCCGGAGGCACGACTGGTGGCGGCTCTCCACATCATACCGGACTGGACAGTGCCCTATCTGGCTTACATGACCCGGGGAGAGTTGCCTGAGGATGAAACTTTGGCCAGACAAATAACCCGGCGGTCTAAGTCAATGATGTTATCAATGGTGAGTTGCATCGCCGCAGTGTTACGGGAGCGTTCCAGCGTTGTGTCTCCCCTGAGGAAGGTCAAGAGATCTTGCGTGAGATTCATGAAGGGGATTGTGGCCATCACGCCGGCTCAAAGTCTCTTGTGGCCAAGGCTTTTCGTCATGGTTTTTATTGGCTGACGGCTCATGCTGATGCGGAGGACTTGGTCAGTAAATGTGACGGTTGCCAAAGGTTCTCGCGACGGGCTCATGTGCCGGCTCAGGAGCTGAGGATGATCCCAATTACTTGGCCCTTTGTGGTCTGGGGGCTTGATATGGTTGGGCCTTTTAAAAGGTCCAAGGATAAGAAGACCCACCTCTTGGTGGCAGTTGACAAATTTACCAAGTGGGTTGAAGCGGAGCCAGTTAGCAAGTGTGATGCAGCCACGGCAGTTCAGTTTATGAAAAAGGTGATCTTTCGCTTTGGCTTTCCACACAGCATTATAACTGACAATGGTACCAATCTATCCAAAGGCGCCATGGAGGAGTTTTGTCAACGAGAGCATATTCGACTTGATGTTTCATCAGTGGCTCATCCTCAATCCAATGGTCAAGCTGAGAGAGCTAATCAGGAGATTCTGAAGGGCATCAAGCCCCGGCTTTTGGTCCCTTTGCAACGGACGCCGGGTTGTTGGGTGGAGGAGTTGCCCTCCGTGTTATGGAGCATCAACACTACTCCTAACAGGTCTACAGGTTTCACGCCTTTCTTCATGGTTTATGGGGCAGAAGCAGTCCTCCCCAGTGACATCCGTCATGACTCGCCTCGAGTGGCGGCTTATGTTGAGGCGGATAATGAACAGGCGCGCCAAGATGCTCTTGACTTGTTGGACGAACAGCGTGATGTGGCAGCAGCTCGCTCAGCGATTTACCAACAAGACCTGCGCCGTTATCATAGTCGCCGGGTTAAATCCCGGGTCTTCCAGGAAGGCGATCTGGTGCTCCGGCTCATCCAAGATCAAACAGATGCGCACAAGCTATCCCCGCCTTGGGAAGGGCCCTTTGTGGTCAGCAAGAATTTGCACAACGGGTCATATTACCTCATTGACATTCGGGAGCACAAAGATTCACGTAAGTCGGAGGAAGAGACCCGTCGGCCGTGGAACATAGCTCAGCTTCGGCCTTACTACACTTGAGCCACCGGCTCTCATAATGTACATATTTCTCTAAGCCATGTATATATTATGATAAGCAATAAAGCAGGACCTCTGTCCTTTTTTCTCCTCCAAATGTGCACGTGTTGTTTTCATTGCAAGATTACATGATAACTTGAAGGAGGATCCGGCTTATGATCGTATTCGAATCTAGCCGTAGGCAATAAGGTCACTTGGGGGCTTCCTGTTCAAACATAGGTCGTATTCGAACCAAAGAGAACATAGCTGTCTATACCCATTTGATTGGCAAAGTGCCAAGCTCATTGGGGAGTTTTCTTTGATCATATTTGAATCTTAGTTTAACCCCTTTGGGAACCGACGTGGATCATATTCGAATCAGCGTCGTTAAACAATTCTTAAAATCACTTGGGGGCTTCCTGTTCAAACATGGGTCGTATTCGAACCAAAGAGAACATAGCTGTCGGTACCCTCTTGATTGGCATCGCCACACCCACTGGGGGCTATATGATCGCATTCGAATCCTAGCATAACCCCTTTGGGACGGGTCTCTGGTCGTATTCGAACTGGAAGCCCCTAAGTTTTTCTGACTTATAGCGAGTTCTTCTGATTATGTCAAGTATGCACGGCCGGGTCTCACTTTGCCGGCTTAACTTTGATTTACAGTGCTAGTCGAACACAATTGGCTGTTATTAAGACTGGTAAACCGGAATTGAGGTACCAACCTCATAGCCCGGGTTATTTAAGCCGGCAGTGTGCTTGCAGGCTGGTAAGTGTGTTGTTACGATTATATCAAGGACATCATTGAGGGCCAGTCTTTGGTGAATCATATTCCGGGTTATAGGCGTACGACTATGATTCTCCATGCGGTAAGCCGCCTCGAGACTTGTGATTTGTCTTTTTATGCAGGATAGTTAAAGACAACTATTTAAGCTTAAGGAACATGACTGATCAACTGTAACCCGGAGACATATAAGGAAGCAACTTTCATAAGGATTCAGCATTCAACACGTGCACGATGGCACGGCACAGTTAAAGTGTTGACCCTATTCTATTACAAGACTCGTTGAGTCCAAAAGGATGAAGCATTGTTTCACATAAACCGTCTACAGAGTTACGACGCTTGCTGGGTTGAAGTCTCCGGCTCATCCCTGTCCTCTCCTCCGGCTATTCCCAAGGCCTGGAAAGTCGACGACTTCCAGTCGATGCCGCTCAGGGCTTCAAATTGAGCTTCCTCGTCAATTAACCCCGCCGGGTCAATCTCCGGGGCGAAGGTGTGCTTGCGAGTCGGCGGGATTAAGCTGAGGGCTTCATAGCGCGGAGTGGGGATCCTCTGATTCTCTGCATCGTAACCCGGCTGATACTTAGTCAAATCTGTATCATTGCCAATCAGAGTGGCCACCGGGCGTACGATCTTCACGCAAGCTGCGAAGTCCTTCTGGTCGAAGGCGGTGCCGTCTTCCTTCAAACTGGGGTAGCCCAGAGCGATGTCCGCCGGGTCTAGCTCTGGAAGGAACGCCTTAGCCCGGCTCAGAGCCGCTATGGCTCCGGCTCTTGCAGAGGCCCGTCGCAGCTCTTGGATGCGTTGAGGAAGAACGGCGAGCCGGCGAAGAACTTCCGCCAGGTGAGTCGGCACCTCGTTGGATAGGGCCACCACAGCCAGAGCACGCTGTGACCCGGTGTAGAGTTGCTCCACCAGGGTGTACATGGCCTTCAGCTTGGTTACCACACTTTGGTTGAGGTTGGCGCTTCTGGGACCTGTTTAACAGAATAAGATAAGCCGCCGGCAAGGATGAGTTATGAGATATAAAGATTCTAAACTTGATGAAAGCCGGTGAAATGACTTACCGAAGATTGCGGCAACCATCTGGGACACTTGGCGCTTTAAGCCGGAGAGTTCGGCAGTTTTCTCTGAGAGAGCCTTCTCCGCCTGTTCGGCCCGGTTCACCAGAGTGGCCTTCTCTTCGGCCCAGGCTCTCCGTTCAGCATCAAAGTCTGTCTTCAGCTTTTCTTGCGCCGCAATACTGGACACAAATTTGGCATTTGCTTTCCGAGTCTCAGTCTCTTGCGTCTTCAGACGGGTCTTGAGATCAGAGATGTCAGCTTCAAATTTCTTGCCAGCAGCCTGCATAATTTCCGGGTCATAAGATGAACAGTTGCTATGCAATCTTAAAAGTCCCAAGCACTTTCCAAGCAAAGACACTTGGCACTTGGGGGCTAATGCATATCGAACGTTTCTGTTTACAAGTTACCGGTTTAAACGAGTAAGCCGGAACTTAAGTCTACAACATATTCTCTCATAAATAGTAGACTTGGGGGCTAGAGCATGATAAGAATAACAAGATAACTATGCAGTAAGTACGAAGAAAGAAGAGTGATACCTCAGACTTCTGCTGAATCTGGTTCACCATGGCAATCTCTACATCCCGGCTCTTGTGCACCTGGCTGATATAGCCGGAGATGATCTCTCCGATGCTCAGATTGCCATAGTCGGTGAGGTCCAGATTGGCCCGGTGGCGCCCTAACAACTCCTCCTTAGCGGAGCACTTGGCCAGCGCAGTAGGTCTCCCCGGCTCAACATATTCCGTCCGGGTGATTACCACATCCGGGTCGTCTGTTGGTTGAGCCGAGCTGGAGGCCTCCGGGTTAGCAGAAGCTTCTGCTATGGGCTTGTTGGTTGGAGCAGCGGCCTCAGGAGCGGAGGCAGCTGGCGGTTCTTGAGCGGCTACCTCCGGCTCAGGCAAGTCCGGCTCATCGGCCGGCTTGTTCTTCTTCGCCCTTTTGCTGAGTTTTGCTTGGGCACTGAAAAGACAAAAAGGTTAAGCACAAAAGTGTAAGTAAAGACAAAGTACAACATGAGATGATCATCATTACCCGGGCACGGTCTTGAAAGCCGGCAGATTCGACTGCATAGAGTCGCCAGAAGAGGGGGAAGTTTCCTGATAATTTGAGTCAGAAGAGTTGAGCGGTTGACGTATAACACCTGCCAAAGGATGAAAAGGGTACAACTTTGAGATCACCTCGGTCCGGCGTTTCCTCGATGCGTCAGGTAACCCGGAGGAGAGGTCAGTGTCTTTGTTGGTCCGGGTGTGCCGCCGGCTTTCATGAACCTGTCGCTTCAAAATAAATTGAGGATCTTGATAAGCTAAAGGATGTGAAAAGCTTACTTTCCGGGTTACCCTTCGGATTTTCAGCCTTGGCAAGGGCTCTGAGTCGGAGGAAAGTGACATTACCTCTTCAACCACCGGGTTACTTGCTCCGGTGTCATCCTGTTGATGAACAGTATTAGTAAGGTGGACAGAAATAAATAGCAGATATAACAAGAGCTTACAGGTTCAGGGGTTACCTCTGACTCGGAGCTGTCGCTTAATTGCATCAGCTCTGAAGCAGTAGGCCTACTTCCCTTCTTGCGGGGAGCGGCTTTCTTGGCGGCTTTCTTCGCTTTCCTGGCCTTCTTGGCCGCCTCATGGTCATATTTGACCTTCCAGAATTTGTCATCAGCCTGAAAAATACAATGATGATTTCTTAAAGATTCAGATGAAGGTTATCTGCAGACGAAGATAAAATGTTCAAATCAGCGGCTTACTGCTGGGGCTGGGTTGATCTTGCAGAAGGGGGCTAACCCGGTCCTCCCGCAGTCTGCCAAGCTCTCGTTCAAGAGAGCCTTGGTCATATCCTCAGCAACGTCTTCAGGAAGATCGTTGCGGCTGTGTCTCAGGGGGTCATCCTTTCGGCCCGTGTACTCGCACATTAAGCCGGGGCGGCGGCTCAATGGGATCACCCGCCAGGAGATCCAGACTCGGACCAGATCGATTCCGTTGAGACCATTGCCCAGGAGAGCCTTGATCTTGTTTATGGTGGGGAGCAGAGGTTGGCGCTCCGCCTGAGTCAACTTGTCAGACAGAGGGTGAGTTGGTTCCAGACGTGAAGGGCGAAAGCCGGGCAGCGGGCTCTCGTCAGCCGGCGACGTGTCTTGGCAATAGAACCACGTCTGGTTCCAGTCTTTTGGGTGACTCGGCGGCTCGGCGTAAGGGAAGAGGCAGTCTCTCCGTCGCTGAATGGAGATTCCGCCGAGTTCCAAACTTGGCCCGTTGGCGCACTCGTTCTGGCGGTTCAGGTAGAAGAGCTCTCTGAAGAGCAGCAGGCTGGGCTCTTCTCCAAGATAAACCTCGCAGAACACTTGGAAATTGCATATGTTGGACACCGAGTTGGGTCCTATATCTTGTGGCCGCAGGTCAAAGAAGTTCAGCACGTCTCTAAAAAACTTTGAGCCGGGCGGTGCGAAGCCCCGGCTCATGTGATCCGCAAAAATGACCACCTCCCCGTCCCTTGGCTGTGGTCTCTCCTCTGATGGGTCGGGGGCACGGTAGGACATGACGTCCTTCTTGGGCAGGTAACCTGACTTGACAAAATCCGCTAAAGTCTCGTTGGTGACATTGGACCTCATCCAATTGCAAGTGATGGAGGCTTTAGGAGCTTTGGGAGGCATGGTGAAAGTCGGCAGCCTATGATAAAAGGAAACGTCCGGTTTAATTATAAGCCGGAGGAAATTTACAGTTCAATGTTAAAGTGGCGGCTTATGGAGGGGACTAATGACATATATCTAGGTGCATCGGGTTATTTAAGCCGCCCGAGGTATTGAGAGTAATTCGATTGTCTACGGCCTTATCACAGATGAGCCGGAAAATTCTATGGCGCATGGTCTCCTTTGAGTCGGAAGGTTCTACGGCGCGTGGTTTCTTTAAACCGGAAATGTAAACCGCCATGACTCAATGAGTGCAGTTTTTTACTAAGTGTGGTGAAAACAGGTTTCACACATTGCAGTAAATAATTTGGATCAAAATGGTCGGTCAAAAGGAAAGTTTCTAGACCTAAAAACAGACGCAGGGGAGTTCTTGAGCTTGAACGAGGTCTTTATGCAGTAAAAAGAGGTCTACTTGCATTTGAAATGAGTACTAAACAGCCGCCGCACTGGTTCTATACTATCCTAAGATCAAAAAGAGGCAGTAAAAAGGAAAACTACCAAGAACTCATGGGCGGCGGCGAAGAACACGGAAGAACAGGATGAACCTACTGCAGATCTGTTCTACGGGACAGTCAGAACTTACAGGTGCTGGTGAGTCGCGGAGGTCACCGCCGTTTTCTCTGGACACAACAGGTTGATGCAGCGGCCGGAGTTGGTGAGGAGGAGGAGACCCGCGGCGGCGACAGCAACAGAGCTCGAGCGGAGGAACAGTGGCGCGAGGAGGAAGACGAGTGGCTGAAGGCCCGTCGGGCCGGGCTATTTATAAGGGCGAGCTCATAAGTGGGCGCGAGAAACGAGGAGACCACGGCGTGGTTATCTCCCCATGAAACGCCTCGATTTTCGGGATGGCAGTAAAGATAAGATCCGTTGCGGATCTGGTGGAGTAAAAAACGGACTTAATGGAAGATGACGTCACGGCGGATTACCCGGAGTCCAGAGGATGACGTCACGCCGGGTTATGGCCTTCACACAATTGTAAGCCGGAGATTTTTCTGTCGAAAGGATTGAAGATTGACATGAGCCGGCTCAAATCAATCTGGGGCCTAATGTTGAGGATATAGACCTTAGAGTCACCCGCCAGGAGGGGCCGGGTTACTCATAATGGTCATTGCCAGAAGCCCGGCGCCAAGCTTGAAGACGGTGGGCCAAAGATGGGCTTAAGACCCGGATATGGCTTAAGGCCCGTAGTTACAATCATTATTATGGTAGAACTTGTAGTGTAAGGCAAGAATAGTTGAGAGTCCGAGCCGGACACTCTTATGAGCCGGCCGGGACTCTGAGAGCTGCTGGGCGTCAGCCTCCCTATATAAAGGGATGACCCGGCAGCGGTTTAGGGACAAGAAAGATCTCATCGAGAGCCGGGCATAGCAGTTAAGCTCCCTGGTCATCGAAACCCTAATCAATACCACCTCAACTGGACCTAGGCTTTTACCTTCACCGTAAGGGGCCGAACCAGTATAACCCTCGTGTTCCTTGTCCCGTTAACCCCTTCAAGCTTCCTAGCGGCGATGGCTCCACGACTAAGTCCTAGCCTAAGGACATCTGCCGTGACAATTCCATGACACGCGTGATCCTAAAAAAATTTAGTGAAATTTGAGGAGAGAAAAGTCAAAACTTCTACGTCAGGAGACCTCACCAGAGCGACGAAGGGACTGAGGAGTAAAAAGAATCCTACTCTCCGATATATATAATCCTAAGACTCAAAACATTTTTTTTGCTCTAGACTCACAACGCCAGCGATTCGATCAAGCAGGGGGCTCCTAAGTCGGGGATGGCTCTGATTACCAACTTGTAACACCACGATGCGGCTATATCTCCCACGTGTCGAGGCACGACTTAGAGGCATAACCGCATAGTGGTTTTGTCGCAAGAAGGGTCATCTTCACACAGTCCCATGTAATGAACAAGAATGGGATAAAGAGTTGGCTTAACAATCGCCACTTCACACAATGCATAAATATAAATCATACACATCCAAAATACAAACATATAGACCGACTACGGTCAAGATCCAGATGAAAATAAGACAACCCCAAATGCTAGATCCCCGATCGTCCCAACTGGGCTCCACTACTGATCATCAGGAAAAGACACATAGTAACGACCACGTTCCTCGTCGAACTCCCACTTGAGATCGACCCCATCATCTGCACTGGCATCGTCGGCACCTGCAACTGTATTGGTAGAATCTGTGAGTCGCGAGGACTCAGCAATCTCACGCCCGCGAGATCAAGACTATTTAAGCTTATAGGAAAGGGAGGTGTAATGAGGTGGAGCTGCAGCGGCAATAAGCATATATGGAGGCTAACATACGCAAGAGAGAAGAGAAGAGAAGCAATGGAACGGACGTCAACTAGCAATGACCAAGAAGTGATCCTGAACTCCTACTTACGTCATTCATAACTCAAACCATGTTCACTTCCCGGACTCCGCCGAGAAGAGACCATCACGGCTACACACGCAGTTGATGTATTTAATTGGATCAAGTGACAAGTTCTCTACAACTGGACATTAGCAAATTCCCATCTGCCTCATAACCGCGGGCACGGCTTTCGAAAGATAATACCCTGCAGGGGTGTCCCAACTTAGCCCATCATAAGCTCTCACGGTCAACGAAGGATAAACCTTCTCCCGGAAAGACCCGATCAGTCTCGGAATCCCGGTTTACAAGACATTTCGACAATGGTAAAACAAGACCAGCAAAGCCGCCCGAATGTGCCGACAAATCCCGATAGGAGCTGCACATATCTCGTTCTCAGGGCACAACGGATGAGCCAGACTCGAGTGAACCAGACCTCGGTTGCCCAGGGGGCGCCGGCATCGCTCGGTTTGGGCCAGCACTCGAAGGAGCACTGGTCCGGGGGGTTAAAATAAAGATGACCCTCGGGCTCGCGAAAACCCGGGGGAAAAGGCTTAGGTGGCAAATGGTAAAACCAAGGTTGGGCCTTGCTGGAGGAGTTTTATTCAAGGCGAACTGTCAAGGGGGTCCCATAAATCACCCGACCGTGTAAGGAACGCAAACTCAAGGAACATAATCCTGGTATATCAGTAACTAGGGCGGCAAGAGTGGAACAAAACACCAGGCATAAGGCCAAGCCTTCCACCCTTTAGCAAATATATATAGATGCATTAATTAAATAAGAGATATTGTGATATCCCAACATATCCATGTTCCGACATGGAACAAGCTTCAACTTCACCTGCAACTAGCAACGCTATAAGAAGGGCTGAGCAAAAGCGGTAACTTAGCCAAACAACGGTTTGCTAGGAAAGGATGGTTAGAGGCTGACATGGCAATATGGGAGGCATGAAATAGCAAGTGATAGGTAACACGGCATGGCAATAGAGTGAACAACTAGCAAAGCAAAGATAGAAGTGATTTCGAGGGGTGGTCATCTTACCTGCAAGGTTCTCAGAGTTGTCGAAAGCTTGATCCTCGTAAGCGTACTCAATAGGTTCCTCATTCACGAACTCGTCTCCCGGCTCTACCCAAGACAAGAACACAAGCAACGGAACCACAATCAATCACGAGGAATGCACAAGCAACATGATGCAAAACATGTATGATATGCAAGATATGATGTGCGATGCATATGCGTGCTCCGGAAGGAAAATGATGAATAAGGCAGTAACTTGGCAAACCAAGCATGCCACTGGAAAGATGAGATGATTTCGGTCGAAATCGATATAAAGATAACCGGAAACGGATGCATGGTTTGCAAATGGCAAGCAAAACAAGAATGACACTAATCTGCGATTAACAGCATGATAGCACTTAAAATGCAACAAACAACAATGCTACAGCACTCCAACATAGCAACAAAGCACATGGCAGTAATCTACAGGAGATGCTTGACAAAAGATGAACACTGAGCTACGGCTAGTTCACAACATATCAAGCTCAAACAAGCATGGCAAAAGTGCAAAAGATAACAGGTTCACAGCGTTGGTGAAATTACTGGACATGCAGAAAAACAGCATCAGGTATCAATGTTCAGAGCACGAAATCAACATGCTACAGGAACTTAACATAGAAAAACAAGGCATGGCCGTATTCTACTAATTTCATATGAAAAAAGTCCCTTACTGACCATAAGCCAAAAAGGAACAGAAGATATGATGGCAAGCATGTAAACATAGCAAGTTTCGTTATCAGGTTTCAGACTTAGCAGAAAACAGAGCATGGCAGAAACAATAATATGAGGGCCTCTTTGTGAGCTTGATGCACTCACTACAGAGCAATGCATGACAAAACAAGCATACGTACAGCAAGATGGCATGTTTATGAAGCTAACCATGGCAAAAAAAATGTGGAAATAACTTGCAATGATCATTAAGAATCTGGCAGAAATATTTTATAGCAAAAGTAGAGCAAGATTGAGTCATGCTATGGCACTATATAATCGCAAAAAAGGGCAGGAATGGATCAGTTACAACTATAGCTACAAAACATCCTTACTGAACATCTCCAAAATATGCATGGATCTCTCTGTAGCATCAAGTTTACATGGCAAGAAAATAACAGCAGACAAAGACAGAGAAATCACTGTCCCTGAAATCAGAAACATTACGGGGCCTACTTTGCATGCTTGTGCTAGTCACCATAGAGATCAAACAAATACATGGCATACTCCACTGGAAAGATGGCATGGCATACAACAAAACACATGTAGAGCTCATGCCCATAAGATGCACAGATTTAAAGATACAAAAATGACAAATCTCCAAGTTCTGTTAAGAACCAGCAGATAACAGCAACTAGCCCTCTTGCAACAGATATTTGGGCATCAATATGACCTTTAATGAACATGGTGCAATTTAACAAAATGTAGAGCATCACGAGACGAACAATTTGACATATTACACGCGCGAATCGGAGCTATATGCAAGAAGTTACGCACTGATGAACATGGCAACATGCAGTATAATTCGAATGACAGGATTTTCGGGGGTGAGGGGAAAGTCAACGTACACAGCTCTCCAGATCGGATCGAACCCTGGGCTCCGGAGCGGCGGCGCTGCCCGTCGGAGAGGAGGCCGGAGAGCGGGAGGAGGACGCCGGCGAGAGCGAGAGGCGGCGGGAGGAGGACGCCGGCGAGAGCGAGAGGCGGCGGAGGAGGAGGCGAGGCCGGAGGGCGGCGGGGCACGGCGCGCCGGCGGCGGAGGATGGCCGCGGCGGCGGATGGCGGCGGCGGCGGCGGCGCACCCCGGCGCGGCGGCGGCTGCGCGGGTGGCCGGGGCCGGCGGACGGGAGGGCGCGGGCGCGAGGGAGGCCGGGCCCCGCGGGCAGGCGCGGGCCGGCGGCGCTGGAGCGGCGGCGGGACACGTGTCGGCCCCGGATTGGCTGCGAGCGCGGTGGCGATTTTGTCCGGCCGGCGTACGGACACGTCCGGCGCGGCGCGAGGGAAATAGCTAGGGTTCGTCTGCGAATGTATACGGGAGGGGATGCTCTTTTATAGCTAGAGGGAGATAGGAGGCTCCAAATGAGGTGCGGTTTTCGCCCACACGATCGTGATCGAACGACCTAGAGCATGGAAGAGAGTTTGGTGGGTTTTGGGCTGGTTTTTAGGGGGGTTTTGCTGCACACATAAATGGACTTTGCGGATGCCCGGTTAACCGTTGGAGTATCAAACGACCTCCAAATGGAACGAAACTTGACCGGTGGTCGCCGGGTGGTATATTAAGGCCACTTGACAAGCCTCGGTCCATTCCGAGAACGTTTGACACCCGCTCCCGAAAGAAAACGAAAGGGGTGCACCGGGGGAGATAGGAGCGCCGGATTGCAAAACGGACAACGGAGAAAATGTTCGGATGCATGACGAACACGTATGCAAATGCAATGCACATGATGACATGATATGAAATGCATGACATGAACAAAATACAAAACGAAAGTCAAAACCCGACCACGGAGGGAATAACATAACACATAGCCGGAAATGGCAAGAGTCGGAGTTACAATTATGGAAAGTTACATCCGGGGTGTTACACGTGAGGCCTACCCGGCAGCACAGCCGGCCATGGGAGGCGGGAGCAGGTGGTTCCACCGGCGCTGGTTTGGGCGGCTGGAGCCGGAAGATCAGAGACTGAAGAAGCACGATTGCCGTTAGATTGACATCTAAATGTCTGACGCTGGTAGAGTTGATTATTGACTAAGTTTCTTTTTTTGAGAAACCTTGTGTACGCATGAACTTAGTAGGCCCACAAGTCAGCCTCCAAATCTGTAGCAGACAACGTAGAGCCCATTTGCTATTTTTTAGTAATTTGCAGCCGATTTGCTAATTCTTAAGTAATTTATTACAGCCCCCATTTTCTACCCAGGACCAAGGTCAAAAAGTTCAACCTTATTTTGCATATTTCGGTGGAGTCCGAACTGTTGTAATCCCGAAATGATAAACATTTATTTTTAAGAACTTATTGATTTGCCAAAAAAATTGTTTGGTTTTTGTAAGCAAATAAGACGTGGGACAATTGAGTTGGTTTAAGGGAAAACCGGTGGTAAAAACATCAGCGCTGGGAGGGAAAACAACAACAAAAATAAGGATGTAAATATGAAAAGGGAACTTTATGTATTTTCAATATAATGATACGTGTATATGAACTAGTAAAACTATAGGTAGAGATTAGAAAACGGAAGTAGGACATGGCGCTTCAAGAGGAAAATAGAACTGGGTTGTGTGTTTGATTCAGTAAAAAAAGTGCCTGCGGATGTTCTAAGACAAAATATAACTAACGCTGGCGAGCCAGAGGCCAGTAGATACCTACTGGATCTTTGTGCCCCATTGTCGTCATGGGATGGGCCTGTTAAAAACAAAACCAAGCCTGGGCAGTCTACAACCCAATTGAAACTTGCTTGACCTGAAAAAACAATATACATGCTCAATAAACGAGAGAATTCTACAAGTACAGACTGATAACTAGGATCCAATAGGTATATTGTTCTTTCATCGTGATAATAAGTGCATGCACTTGTTTCGAAAAATTTGGAGAACTAGGAATTCGAGCGGCAGGTGCTTATGCTACCCATCAAATAAAAATCAGGTGCCTGAAAATTTGTTTCGAAACAAATGATTCAGCTTTATATCCACGTCGACCCTCGGGATGATGGTTGGAAGCAAATGCCAAGGTCATACCGAAAGATCGTTAACAACAATACCAACTTGCGGACGACACGGTAGTACAAGTACCAACACCAAACTAACTTATAATCTTTTTAGTCCTGGCCCTAGTGTTCATCTGGTAGAAAATCTTGCAGAGGACCAGCTCCCTCTCCTTCTCTTGCTCCAGGTACCCGAGGTGGTACTGGTGCATCACCCAGTTGGTCCTCTGCTGGTCGAAGTTCTTGTTGGTGTGCAGCACCAGAACCTTTTTGCTGCCCATCTGCCGACCATTGACCATCACTGGCAAGGTATTGCCGGTCTTGTGCCACATCGCGTGCATGCCGCACTCGGAATGTATCTTGCGACGTGTCCATGTGCCCCTTTTGAACACCCTGGAGTTGCGCTAGAAGAAATGCTTGCTTAGGCCACTCAGTGTGATACCTGTAGTATTGTCGAATACAGGTTTTAGTGTACGTAGTTGGCATTTTCATAACATATTTGGCATGTTGCAGTCACTTGTTTCACTTTTTATTAACTGTCAAATTGTAATTGCTTCACTAGGTCTGCGTCTAAAAAGAAAATAGAGCTATAAACAAAGGAATATGTTTGTGCAAGTAGACGGCCGATCGATGTCTTACCTGAAAGCTTCTCAGGATGGGTGTAGTATATGTCGTGCTCGCTGTCGATGGTTGGTATGAACAAATCGATGAGAGGGTGAGATCTCGCACTGTTTGCACTCACTTTGGCCTCAAGGTGCTAGATCAGCTCCTAATCCGTGGGATCGAACTTGACGCCAGCCGGCAGCACCGGCCAATCCTTATTGGACTTGCATCGGTCAATTCCAGTTATATGGTACTTAATGTATGATCAATCGACTGTTTTATGTGAATGATGAAAGATTTCGACAGATAAGTGGTACTTCAAATCTAAAGTCCACAATACCCGAACACCCCGATGGGACTCTTGTGTCACCTCACGCGCAGCATGTTGTCACGTCAATTCAATGTGAGGAGATGATGAATAATTTGACCGATGTATACTAGTACTGCTACTATACTACTTACTAGTCGTATTTAGTGTCACATTTTAACCATAGGTTTAACTAACAAAAAGTCAATGCATGTCACCGAAAATTATTCCATTGGAAGCTATGTTCAAATACGAATAAAATGATATATTTTTTTGTGACATGCATTAACATTTAGTTAGTGAAATTTATGGTCAAACTTTGACACAAATTGGAAGGGGACCAATAAACCAGGAGGGAGGTAGTAGTACGAGTAGTGCAATATATCGTATAGATGAGTAGTACAAATTTAGAAATGGAGTAAGAAGTTACAAGGCTGTGCGATAGACTTTGTAGGCTACATGAGTAATACAAAATATAATTCCCATTGGACAACACTTCCACCAACAAGTACGCACTTGAAGCCTAATTGATCACGGGATCAGAATAATATTCTGATCACAACCTAACCTGCCTGAGTAACGCGCCTGAACTTCCCTCTGTACGAACCCGACCTTCGGGCTATCTTCGCAACCGTGTCTCCCCGCGCGAATTATTCTGGTTAGTCGTGTTCTATATGATGTTAGTGTAATCTAGAAATGTTTTTTAGCAACTAAATACCCGTTTTAAATAGGAATCTCGCTCATTGACGGATTTTGCACTCGGGGCGTGATGAACTCATGTTTTTTGCAATTTTACTGCCTGAGTTGTTCGACCTGAACTTCCCCCTATGCTAGGTTGAACTTCCGCCAACATTGCCCAATTGGGGCTTGCTATATACCGTTGGAAAGCTATGGACATGAGTATCATGACCCAAGTTAAATTTTGGGCAAAATGTAAGCGATTTAAGAGCAGTTTTAAAAACTGTTTTTCTTCATACAAAAAACGTGAATCGTATTTTTTATCGCATTTCCAAACCGTTTATCGGAATGAGACAAATAATATGGTGTTGGAAAGCTGCTGGAAAACCGCTCCTCCCACATGTTGAAAGTTTTCTCTAATTCCCTATGGTTAAAGAGTAATTTGGAAAAACATAAAATTTCACAAACCGAACAGCCGAGTTCGTATTTTCGATGCCCTTTCTAAACGGCTAGTCCAATTGAGGCAAATGATATGGCGTTGGAAAGCTTATGAAAATGAGCTACTTTTTCATGTTGAAAGTTTTTTCTAATTTTGAACGGTTTAAAAGTAATTTAGAAAGCGGTACAAGTTCCAGCGAGTTTGTATTTTTGAGCTATTTTTAACCGTGCGTCCGAACACAGCAAATGATATGGCGTTGAAAGCTTGAACATGCGAAACTTTTGGTTTTATATTGTTTCTACCAATTCCTTACGTTTCAAGTCAGTTTTGAAATTGGATAAAAACGTATTTTCGCCGTAATTTGTACAAACTTTGTCGGAATGGGGCAAATAATATACCATTGAAAAGCTACGGAAAACGTGAAAAAATTTCATGTTGATGGTTTTCTCTGATTCCTGGCGGTTTTCAAGTAATTTCGAAAATGGCAGGATCATTCGTTCTGCCATAATCGCGAAACAGATTCTTTGAAAATGCATCGTCTGAAGAACTTGAACTTCTCGGCATGTCTACTTGAACTTCACTCTGTTTTTCGCGTGTTTTTTTTTGCCCGTAGCTCTCCATCCACTCACCAGAACACTCACCGGAATTGAGCAAGTGATATACCAGTGGAAAGCTGCTGCAAACACGCAACTTTCCCATGTTGATCATTTTTTTCATAATCGCGACGGTTTTAAAAGTTATTCATCTGAAATTCATTCAGTGCAGTTGTCGTGGAATTGTCACGGCAGATGTCCTCGAGCTAGGACTTAGTCGTGGAGCCATCGCAACTAGGAAGCTTGAAGAGGTTAATGCAGGACAAGGAACACGAGGGTTATACTGGTTTGGCCCCTTACGGTGAAGGTAAAAGCCTACGTCCAGTTTAATGTGGTATTGATCAGGGTTTTGATAACCAGGGAGCTAAACTACTATGCCCGGCTCTCGATGAGATTGTTGTCGCCCTTAAACTGCTGCCGGGTCATCCCTTTATATAGGGAGGCTGACGCCCTGCAGCTCTCAGAGTCCCCTCCGGCTCATAAGAGTGTCCAGCTCGGACTCTCAACTATTCTTGCCTTACATTACAAGTTCTACCATAATAATGATTGTAACTACGGGCCTTAAGCCATATCCAGGTCTTAAGCCCATCTTTGGCCCACCGTCTTTAAGCTTGGCGTCAGGCTTCTGGCAATGACCATATGAGTAACCCGGCCCCTCCGGGCGGGTGACTCTAAGGTCTATATCCTCAACATTAGGCCCCAGATTGATTTGAGTCGGCTCATGTCAATCTTCAACTCTTTCGACAGAAAAAATCTCCGGCTTACCATTCGTGTGAAGGCCATAACCCGGCGTGACGTCATCCTCTGGACTCCGGATAATCCGCCATGACGTCATCTTCCATTAAGTCCGTTTTTTACTCCGCCAGATCCGCAATGGATCTTTTCCTTTACTGTCATCCCGAAAATCGAGGCGCTGCTTTACGAGCCCGCTTTACGAGCTCGCCTTATAAATAGGCCGGCCCGTCGGGCTCTTCTCACGCTCCTCCCTCTGTCGTCTTCTTCCTCTCACTGTCCCGTGCTGCTCGAGCTCCGCCGTCGTCGCCGCCGCGGGTCTCCTCGTCGTCACCAGCTCAGGCCGCTGCATCACCCTGATCTGACCAGAGAAACGCGGCGACCTCCGCGACTCTCCAGCTCTTGTAAGTCCTGCTTGTCCTGTAGATTAGATCTGCCGTAGGATTCGTCCGCGTTCTTCGTGTTCGTCGCCATTGCCCGCAAGTTCCGGTAGTTCTCATAGTTACTGCCCCTGTTTGATCTTAGATCTGCATAGAACTAGTGCGGCGACTGTTTTAGCACCCATTTTACACGCAAGCAGCTCTCTTTATACTGCATAGGAACTTTGTTTGGGCCCAAGAACTCCCTCGCTTCTGTTTCTAGGTCTAGAAATTTTTCTTTTGCCCGACCATTTCGATCCAAAAAAGTTACTGCAATGTGTGAAACCTGTTTTACCACACTTAGTAAAAAAACTGCAATCATTGAATCTTGGCGGTTTACAGTTCCGGCTTAAAGAAACCACGCGCCGTAGAACCTTCCGGCTTAAAGAGAACCATGCTTCGTAGAATCCTCCGGCTTAGCTGTGATAAAGCCGTACATAATCAATTTATTCTGAATGCCCCTGCGGCTTAAATAACCCGCTGTACTTAGGTATATACCATTAGTCCCCTTCATAAGCCGCCACCTTAGCTTTGAACTGTAGATCTCCTCCGGCTTATCATTAACCCGGACGTTTTTCCTTTTTGTCATAGACTGCCGACTTTCACCATGCCTCCCAAAGCTCCCATTACTTGTAACTGGATGAGGTCCAATGTCACCAACGAGACCCTAGCGGATTTTGTTAAGTCAGGATATCTGCCCAAGAAAGACATCATGTCCTACCGTGCCCCTGACCCGTCAGAAGAGAGGCCACAGCCAAAGGATGGGGAGGTAGTGATTTTTGCGGATCACATGAGCCGGGGCTTCGCACCGCCCGGCTCAAAGTTTTTTAGAGATGTTCTAAATTTCTTCGATTTACGGCCTCAAGACATAGGACCCAACTCAGTGTCCAACATCTGCAATTTCCAAGTCTTCTGCGAGGTTTATCTTGGAGAAGAGCCTAGTCTGCTGCTCTTCAGAGAGCTTTTTTACTTAAACCGTCAGAATGAGTGCGCCAATGGGCCAAGTCTGGAGTTAGGTGGCATCTCCATCCAGCGGCGTAGGGACTGCCTTTTCCCTTACGCAGAGCCGCCGAGCCACCCAAAGGACTGGAACATGACTTGGTTCTATTGCCAAGATACATCACCGGCTGATGAAAGTCCGCTGCCCGGCTTTCGCCCATCACGTCTGGAGTCAACACACCCACTGTCAGACAAACTGACTCCGGCGGAGCGCCAGCCTCTGCTCCCAACCATCAACAAGATCAAGGCTCTCCTGGGCAATGGTCTGAATGGAATCGATCTGGTCCGGGTCTGGATCTCATGGCGGGTGATCCCATTGAGCCGCCGCCCCGGCTTAATGTGTGAGTATACGGGCCGCAAAGACGACCCTCAGAGACACAGCCGCAACGATCTTCCTGAAGACGTTGCAGAGGAGATGACCAAGGCTCTCTTGAACGAGAGCCTGGCAGACTGTGGAAGGACCGGGTTAGCCCCCTTCTGCAAGACCAACCCAGCCCCAGCGGTAAGCCGCCAATCTGAACATCCTATCTTCTTCTGTATATAACTCTCATCTGAATCGTTTAAAGAAATCACCATTGTATTTTTCAGGCTGACGACAAGTTCTGGCGGGTCAAATATGACCATGAGGCGGCCAAGAAGGCCAGAAAGGTGAAGAAAGCCGCCAAGAAAGCCGCCCCTCGCAGGAAAGGAAGCAGGCCTACTGCTTCAGAGCTGATGCAATTAAGCGACAGCTCCGAGTCAGAGGTAACCCCTGAGCCTTTAAGTCCTTGCTGTATTTGTTGTTTGTTGCTGTCCGCCTTATCAATACTTGCTCATTGACAGGATGACACCGGCGCAAGTAACCCGGTGGTTGAAGAGGTAATGTCACTTTCCTCCGACTCGGAGCCCTTGCCAAGGCTGAAAGTCCGAAGGGTAACCCGGAAAGTAAGCTTTTCACATCCCTTAGCTTATCAAGATCCTCAATTTATTTTGAAGCAACAGGTCCATGAGAGCCGGCGTCACACCCGGACCAACAAGGACACCGACCTCTCCGCCGGGTTACCTGACACATCAAGGAAGCGCCGAACTGAGGTTATTTCCCACTTGTACCCTTTTCACCCGTTGGCGGGTGTTATCCGTCAGCCACTCAACTCTTCTGACTCCAATTATCAGGAGACCTCCCCCTCTTCGGGCGACTCTATGCAGTCGAGTCTTCCGGCTTTCAAGACCGCGCCCGGGTAACGATAATCATCTCATGTTGTTCTGATCTTTAGTCAAATTATTTGTACTAACCTTTGTCACTCTTTCAGTGCCCAGGCAAAGCTCACCAAGAGAGTGAAGAAAACCAAGCCAGCCGGAGTGCCGGATTTGCCTGAGCCGGAGGTGACGGTCCAAGACCCGCCAGCTGCCTCCGCCCCCGAAGCCACCACTCCAATGGACACGGCGCCTGTAGAAGCTTCTGCTGACCCGGAGGCCTCCGGCTCGGCCCAACCAACAAATGACCCGGACGTGGTAATCACCCGGACGGAGTTCGTTGAGCCGGGGAGACCTACCGTGCTGGCCAAGTGCTCCGCTAAGGGGGAGTTGCTGCAGCCCCGCCGGGTGAACCTGGACCTCTCCGACTACACCAACCTGAGCATTGGAGAGCTCGTCTCTGGCTACATCAGCCAAGTGCACAAGAGCCGGGACGCCGAGGTTGCCATGGTGACCCAGATCCAGCAGAAGTCTGAGGTAACATCCTTTTGTCCTCTTATTTACTGCTTAGTTACCTGTACCATGCTAGCCCCCAAGTCGACGACTTATGACTGAGTATGTTGTAGACTTAGGTTCCGGCTTACTCCATTTGAACCGGCAATATGTAGATAGAAAACGTTCAATATGCATTAGCCCCCAAGTGCCAAGTGTCTTTGCTTGGAAAACGCTTGGGACTTTAAATTTGTAGAGTAATTGTTCATGCCATAACCCGGAAATTTATACAGGCTGCTGGCAAGAAGCTGGAGACTGACCTTGCTGATCTCACGAGCCGGCTAAAGATGCAAGAAATGGAGACCCGGAAGGCAAACGCCAAGTTTGTATCCAGCATCGCCGCTCAAGAGAAGCTGAAGACAGAATTTGATGCTGAGCGGAAAGCCTGGGCCGAAGAGAAGGCCGCATTGGTAACCCGGGCTGAACAGGCGGAGAAGACTCTCTCCGAGAAGACCGCTGAGCTCTCCGGCCTAAAGCGCCAGGTTTCCCAGATGGTGGCCGCCATCTTCGGTAAGTCGCCTCACCGGCTTTCATCAAGTTTAAAATGTTTATATCTCATAACTCATCCTTGTCGCCGGCTTGTCTGATTCTGTTAAACAGGTCCCAGAAGTGCCAACCTCAACCAGAGCGTGGTCACCAAGCTGAAGGCCGTGTATACCCTGGTGGAGCAGCTCTACACCGGGTCACAGCGTGCCTTAGCTGTGGTGGCCCTATCCAACGAGGTGCCGACTCACCTGGCAGAAGTCCTGCGCCGGCTCGCCGTTCTGCCTCAGCGGATCCAAGAGCTGCGACGGGCCTCTGCGAGAGCCG
This sequence comes from Triticum aestivum, assembly GCF_018294505.1. Lineage (NCBI taxonomy): Eukaryota > Viridiplantae > Streptophyta > Magnoliopsida > Poales > Poaceae > Triticum > Triticum aestivum. The sequence continues at coordinate 70,067,102 of NC_057811.1, forward strand.
GAGCGATCGCCGCGCTGAGCCGGGCCAAGGCATTCCTGCCGGAGTTAGACCCGGCGGACATCGCCCTTGGCTATCCAAGCCTGAAGGAAGACGGCTCAGCTTTCGATCAGAAGGACTTCGCAGCTTGCGTGAAGGCTGTACGCCCGGTGGCCACCCTTATCGGGAACGACACAGATCTAACCAAGTACCAGCCGGGTTACAACGCGGAGAATCAGAGGATTCCAACCCCTCGCTATGAAGCCCTCAACTTGATCCCGCCGGCTCGTCAGCACACTTTCGCCCCGGAGATTGACCCGGCCGGGTTAATTGACGAGGAAGCCCAATTCGAAGCTCTCAGCGGCATCGACTGGAAGTCATCAACTTTCCAGGTCTTGGGATCAGCCGGAGGAGAGGATAGGAACGAGCCGGAGACTTCAACTCAGCAAGCATCATAACTCGGCTGGCGGTTTACCAAACAATGCTCCACCCTTTTAGACTTGATGAGTTTTGTAATAGAGTAGGTGCAACAGTTTATCTCTGCCGTGCCATCGTGCACGTATTGAATGCTAAAGTCTTTTGAAGTTGTCTCTTTGATATTTCTCCGGGTCATAATCAATCATTTGCTTTACTTAACCTCAAAAGAGGTGCCTTTAATTATCCTGCATAGAAGGGCAAATCACAAGTCTCGAGGCGGCTTACCGCCCTGAGAATCATAAGTTTTATATAACCCGGAATATAAATCAAAAAGGACTTGTCTTCAATGATATCCTGAATACAGCCGTAAGAACATACTTAACGGCCTGCAATCATACTTCCGGTTTAGATAACCCGGATGAGAAAGTTGGTACCGCAACTCCGGTTTACCTGCCTTATAACATTCATTGCGTTCAGCAATACTGTAAACCAAAGTTAAGCCGGCAAAGTGAGACCCGGCTGTACACACCTTGACATAATCAGAGAAAACTTGTGATAAAGCATAAGAACTTAGGGGCTTCCGGTTCGAATACGACCAGAGACCCGGCCCAAAGGGGTTAAGCTAAGATTCGGATACGATCATATAGCCCCCAGTGGGTGTGGCGATGCCAATCAAGAGGGTACCGACAGCTATGTTCTCTTTGGTTCGAATACGACCCATGTTTGAACAGGAAGCCCCCAAGTGATTTTAAGAATTGTTTAACGACGCTGATTCGAATACGATCCACGTCGGTTCTCAGAGGGGTTAAACTATGATTCAAATATGACCAAAGGTAACCTCCCAATGAGCTCGGCACTTTGCCAATCAAATGGGTATCGACAGCTATGTTCTCTTTGGTTCGAATACGACCCATGTTTGAACAGGAAGCCCCCAAGTGACCTTATTGCTTACGGCTAAATTCGAATACGATCATAAGCCGGATCCTCCTTTAAGTCATCATGTAATCTTGCAATGAAAATAACACGTGCATATTTGGAGGAGAAAAAAGGACAGAGGTCCTGCTTTATTGCTTATCATAATATATACATGGCTGAGAGAAATATGTACACCACGAGAGCCGGTGGCTCAAGTGTAGTAAGGCCGAAGCTGAGCTATGTTCCACGGCCGACGGGTCTCTTCCTCCGACTTACGTGAATCTTTGTGCTCCCGAATGTCAATGAGGTAATATGACCCGTTGTGCAAGTTCTTGCTGACCACAAAAGGCCCTTCCCAAGGCGGGGATAACTTGTGTGCATCTGTTTGATCCTGGATGAGCCGGAGCACGAGATCGCCTTCCTGGAAGACCCGGGATTTGACCCGGCGGCTATGATAACGGCGCAGGTCTTGTTGGTAAATCGCTGAACGGGCTGCTGCCACATCACGCTGTTCGTCCAACAAGTCAAGAGCATCTTGGCGCGCCTGTTCATTATCCGTCTCAACATAAGCCGCCACGCGAGGTGAGTCATGACGGATGTCACTGGGAGGACTGCTTCTGCCCCATAAACCATGAAGAAAGGCGTGAAACCTGTAGACCTGTTAGGAGTAGTGTTGATGCTCCATAACACGGAGGGCAACTCCTCCACCCAACAACCCGGCGTCCGTTGCAAAGGGACCAAAAGCCGGGGCTTGATACCCTTCAGAATCTCCTGATTAGCTCTCTCAGCTTGACCATTGGATTGAGGATGAGCCACTGAGGAAACATCAAGTCGGATATGCTCTCGTTGACAAAACTCTTCCATGGCGCCTTTGGAGAGATTGGTGCCATTGTCAGTTATAATGCTGTGCGGAAAACCAAAGCGGAAAATCACCTTTTTCATAAATTGAACCGCCGTGGCTGCATCGCACTTGCTAACTGGCTCAGCTTCCACCCACTTTGTGAATTTGTCAACTGCCACCAAGAGGTGGGTCTTCTTATCCTTGGACCTTTTAAAAGGCCCAACCATATCAAGCCCCCAGACCGCAAAGGGCCAAGTGATTGGGATCATCCTCAGCTCCTGAGCCGGCACATGAGCCCGTCGTGAGAACCTCTGGCAACCATCACACTTACTGACCAAGTCCTCCGCATCAGCATGAGCCGTCAACCAATAAAAACCATGACGAAAAGCCTTGGCCACAAGAGACTTTGAGCCGGCGTGATGGCCACAATCCCCTTCATGGATCTCACGCAAGATCTCTTGACCTTCCTCAGGGGAAACACAACGCTGAAACGCCCCCGTAACACTGCGGTGATGCAACTCCCCATTGATAACAATCATTGACTTAGCCCGCCGGGTTATTTGCCTGGCCAAAGTTTCATCCTCAGGCAACTTGCCCCGGGTCATGTAAGCCAGATATGGCATTGTCCAGTCTGGTATGATATGGAGAGCCGCCACCAGTCGTGCCTCCGGGTCAGGGACAGCCAAGTCTTCCTCTGTAGGCAACTTAACAGAAGGGCTATACAGGACGTCCAGGAAAGTGTTAGGCGGCACCGGTTTTCGCTGAGAGCCCAGCCGGCTTAAAGCATCCGCCGCCTCGTTCTTCCTGCGATCGATGTGTTCCACTTGGTAACCCTGAAAGTGCCCAGCAATGGCATCAACCTCGCGGTGATAAGCCGCCATGAGAGGGTCCTTAGAGTCCCACTTTCCTGATACTTGTTGAGCCACCAAGTCTGAGTCGCCGAAGCACCTTACCCGGCTTAAGCTCATCTCCTTAGCCATCCGAAGACCATGGAGCAATGCCTCATACTCAGCCGCATTGTTAGTGCAAGGAAACATCAACCGTAGCACATAATGGAACTTGTCACCTTTAGGGGAAGCCAATACAACTCCAGCCCCCGAGCCCTCCAACTGCCTGGACCCGTCAAAGTGGATAGTCCAATATGTGTTATCCGGCTTCTGCTCGGGCACTTGTGACTCTGTCCAATCATTGATGAAATCCACCAAGGCCTGAGATTTAACAGCAGTGCGTGGCACGTACTTGAGACCATGAGGTCCGAGCTCGATGGCCCACTTAGCCACTCTCCCTGTGGCCTCTCTGTTTTGAATGATATCACCAAGAGGGGCAGAACTGACCACGGTTATGGGATGACCCTGGAAATAATGCTTAAGCTTCCGGCTTGCCATGAACACACCATAAACAAGCTTCTGCCAATGCGGATACCGCTGCTTGGACTCAATGAGCACTTCGCTGACATAATAAACCGGCCGCTGAACCGGATGCTCCTTACCCTCCTCCTTGCGCTCCACCACCATAGCCACACTGACGGCTCGCGTGTTCGCCGCCACGTATAATAATAAGGGCTCCTTATCAACCGGAGCAGCAAGGACTGGAGGCTCTGCCAGCTGCTTCTTCAAATCCTCAAAGGCAGTATTAGCTGCATCATTCCAGACAAAGTTATCAGTTTTCTTCATCAACTGATATAAAGGCATGGCCTTCTCACCCAAACGGCTTATGAACCGGCTTAAAGCAGCGATGCGACCCGCCAGGCGCTGAACGTCATTTATACACGCCGGCTTACCAGGGAGGTGATGGCCTTGATCTTCTCCGGGTTAGCTTCAATGCCTCTGTCAGAAACCAAAAAACCCAAGAGTTTGCCTGCAGGAACACCAAAAACACACTTGGCCGGGTTAAGCATCATCTTGTAGATCCGGAGGTTATCAAAGGTCTCCCTTAAATCATCTATCAGGGTTTCCTCTTTTATGGACTTAACCACAATATCGTCCACATAAGCGTGAACATTGCGCCCAATCTGTTTATGAAGACAGTTATGTACACAATGCTGGTAAGTCGCCTGTGCACACTTGAGTCCAAAGGGCATAGACACATAGCAGAAGGCTCCAAAGGGAGTGATGAACGCCGTCTTCTCCTGGTCCTTAACTGCCATCTTAATCTGATGATATCCAGAATAAGCATCCAAGAAACTTAAACGTGCACAACCTGCCGTAGCATCAATGATTTGATCAATACGGGGGAGGGCAAAAGGATCAGCCGGACACGCCTTGTTTAAGTCCGTGTAGTCCACACACATCCGCCAGGTGCCGTTCTTCTTGAGTACGAGCACCGGGTTAGCCAACCACTCTGGGTGAAAGACTTCAACAATAAACCCGGCCGCCAAGAGCCGGGCCACCTCTTCACCAATGGCTTCCGCCTCTCTTCATTAAACCGCCGAAGGAACTGCCTGACCGGCTTAAATTTCGGATCAACATTGAGAGTGTGCTCAGCGAGTTCTCTAGGTACACCTGGCATGTCAGAAGGTTTCCATGCGAAGATGTCCCTATTCTCACGGATGAACTCGATGAGCGCGCCTTCCTATTTTGGATCCAGATTGGCACTGATGCTAAATTGCTGAGATGAGTCTCCTGGAACGAAATCAACAAGTTTAGTCTCATCAGCTGACTTAAATTTCATCGCCGGCTCCTGCTCCGTAGTCGGCTTTTTCAGAGAGGTCATATCAGTTGGGTCAACATTGTCCTTGTAAAACTTCAACTCCTCTGTTGCACAAACAGATTCTGCATAAGCTGCATCGCCTTCCTCACACTCCAGGGCCACTTTCCGGCTGCCGTGAACCGTAATGGTCCCGTTATGACCCGGCATCTTGAGCTGTAAGTACACATAACACGGCCGAGCCATGAACTTGGCGTAAGCCGGCCGCCCAAATATAGCATGGTACGGGCTTCTTATCTTAACCACCTCAAAGGTCAATTTCTCCACCCTGTAGTTGTTCTCATCTCCAAAGGCTACTTCCAATTCGATCTTGCCGACTGGATAAGCCGACTTACCAGGTACCACACCATGGAAGATAGTGTTTGACTGGCTGAGGTTTTTATCAACCAACCCCATACGGCGGAAAGTCTCATAATAGAGGATGTTGATGCTGCTGCCTCCATCCATGAGCACCTTTGTGAACTTATATCCTCCCACTTGAGGAGCCACCACCAGGGCCAAGTGACCCGGATTATCCACCCGTGGAGGGTGATCCTCCCTGCTCCACACTATAGGCTGCTCAGACCACCGCAAGTAGCGTGGGACCGCCGGCTCAACAGCATTCACTGCCCTCTTATGAAGCTTCTGATCTCGCTTACACAGACTGGTGGTAAACACATGATACTGTCCACCGCTAAGCTGCTTTGGATTGGTCTGATAACCCCCCTGTTGCTGTTGATGACCATGGCCAGACTGCTGATTAAAGCCCCCTTGACCGTTCTGAGGACCGGAATTTGAGCCGCCGGCCCGGCGCCGCCCGGGCCATTGTAATTCTTAAAGGCCTTCATGATTGCACAATCCTTCCACAGATGAGTCGCTGGCTTCTCTCTAGAGCCATGCCTTGGACAAGGTTCATTCAACAGCTGCTCCAGCGTCGGACCTGACCCGCCGCCTCGGGGAGGGGGCCTCCCCTTGCGTCGCTGGTTATTACCTTGTGAGCTGGCGTTGGCTACAAACTCTAGGCTGCCATCGGCCTTGCGCTTGCCTCCTCCTTGGTTCCCCGGGTTAAACTGAGGACCCTTGCCATTGCCGTTCTTCTTTCCCTTCCCTGTCCTTTCATCATCTGAAGGGGGATCCTTGGTACCATCAGAATCGGCGTACTTGACAAGAGCCGCCATTAGTGTACCCATATCACTGCAGTCGCGCTTAAGCCGCCCGAGTTTCATCTTCAGGGGCACAAAACGACAATTCTGCTCCAGCATTAAAACCGCTGAGCCGGCATCCATCTTGTCTGACGAGTGTATGATCTCCTTAACCCGGCGAACCCAATGTGTCGTAGACTCACCCTCCTGCTGCTTACAGTTAGTCAAATCCACAATTGACATAGACTGCCTACAGGTATCTTTGAAGTTTTGGATGAACCGGGCTTTCAGCTCAGCCCAAGACCCAATGGAATTCGGTGGTAGCCCTTTCAACCAAGTGCGGGCAGTCCCATCTAACATCATGGTGAAATACTTAGCCATGGCCGCCTCACTGACCTCCAGCAGCTCCATAGCCATCTCATAACTCTTGATCCAGGCCGCAGGCTGTAAGTCTGCTGTGTAATTAGGCACCTTCCTAGGGCCTTTGAAGTCCTTGGGTAGACGCTCATTGCGGATAGCTGGTACTAAACAAGGGACACCCCCAGTCCTGGTGGGGATACCCACGTCGACGGAAGTCGTCGGATAAGCCGGGGGGGTCTGGTAAGCCGTCAATTGAGGCACCTGCTCCGCCTCTTGCCGCGCTCTGTCCTGGTCTGCTGCGTGAAAGGCTCCGTTATAAGCCGGGCCGTGGCCAGGGGGCGGGTCATGGCGTCGGACGTTACTTGAGCCGGTTGCTGAGACCATGTGCCGGCTGTAACTCGGGCTCTGGCCCGGACGAGGGGTCGAGTGGATCCTATCCCGGCTGTAGGAGTACGCCTCTTGCTGCGCCAGTGCCGTCTGAAGGAGTTCCCTGACCCGGCGGGTTTCAATAGCCGTCGGAGAGTCGCCGTCAACTGGGAGAGCCGCCAGCCGTGCTGCCGCAGCGACCATGTTCTCCAGCGGGTTATTATAATGACCCGGGGGTGTTGGCACATACTGAGGCGGGGCAGGGGGCACCTGGGGAGGCCCCATCACTCGTGGCTGAATAGGGGTTCCAGACCCGGGCACTATGACCCCTGGCGGGTTACTAGACCCTGCTCCTGGCGTGTTGAAGAGGTTGCGTGGATCGTAAACCGGAGGGAGTCGAGATTGGGCCTTTTGATGCCTCCTTCTCATGACCTCATTGGACGCGTTCTGATCCATCGTGAGTTGGAAGGACTGCGCCTGGATCAGCTGAGTTTGGGCATCGAGAGCCGCCCTCTCTGCAGCCATCCTGATCCCTTCCGCTGCAAGCTCCTCCTTAGCTTTCACTAGATCCAATTTTAACTGTGCCACCTCCGCATCATGCTGAGCTTGATCCGCCGGGTCAACCGTGGCGGTTAACAGGGCCGTCATCTTGTCCGTGAGATCCATCAGCACCTGAGCCGGAGAAGGCACCGGGTTTCCCGCTCCAGCAGCGGGGTTCTGAACAGGCTGCGCGCCAGCCATAAAGACTCCAACCTGACTTGGCGGCTCAAACGGGTCCGGAATACTGTCACCGTCGGAACAACCCATGAGCCTGCCATCTTGAAGTTGATACAACGAGTTTGACTCATCGGTGGCCGACTCGCCGTCAGAGCCGGCGGCCGCCTCATCACCGGACCCAGATGGATCAGAGGGCCCTCCATGGATACATCCCACAAAGGCGCGCTTTAAAGCAGGCCGGGCCCGGGCGGGTTGTGCACGCTGAGCCGCCTCGATGAGATCGGCGCAGAGATCCGGCTCAGGGCCCGGCTCACCAATCTTGCCAATGAAAACATGAATTCCGCCGAAGGGGACCCGGTACCCGTACTCAATTGAGCCGGCGTCGGGGCCCCAGTTTGCATCGTCGATGTAGAGCTTGCCGCGACGACTCTTGGTCATCCGGCCCACAGCGTATCCCTTGAGCCCTTCGAAGCTGCCCTTCAAGAACTCAAATCCACCGTGCGCTGGCCCCACGGTGGGCGCCAACTGTCGTGGAATTGTCACGGCAGATGTCCTCGAGCTAGGACTTAGTCGTGGAGCCATCGCAGCTAGGAAGCTTGAAGGGGTTAATGCGGGACAAGGAACACGAGGGTTTATACTGGTTCGGCCCCTTACGGTGAAGGTAAAAGCCTACGTCCAGTTTGATGTGGTATTGATTAGGGTTTCGATAACCAGGGAGCTAAACTGCTATGCCCGGCTCTCGATGAGATTGTTGTCGCCCTTAAACTACTGCCGGGTCGTCCCTTTATATAGGGAGGCTGACGCCCTGCAGCTCTCAGAGTCCCCTCCGGCTCATAAGAGTGTCCGGCTCGGACTCTCAACTATTCTTGCCTTACACTACAAGTTCTACCATAATAATGATTGTAACTACGGGCCTTAAGCCATATCCGGGTCTTAAGCCCATCTTTGGCCCACCGTCTTTAAGCTTGGCGCCGGGCTTCTGGCAATGACCATATGAGTAACCCGGCCCCTCCTGGCGGGTGACTCTAAGGTCTATATCTCAACAGCAGTAGTTGAATTATCATGTTGTTTTCACGTTGAACTCTGTGAACGTATTTTCGTTTGTAATTTTCTCATGCATCGTTAGTGTGCATAAATGATATCCTTTTGTACAAAAACCTCTCTTACAATAATTTTAAAATTTCTCCGATGAGGACTTAACTACACAATGTATTCTTGCCGTTTTGAAGTAAATTAGAAAATGACGAGATCATAATTTCTATCTTCATCGCGAATGGAAATGCACTGTGTGAAGTAGTTGAACTTCTCGGGCACGTGTGTTTGAACTTCACTCTGTTTCTGATGTGATGTTTTTTGCCTGTAACTCCCAAACCACCTACCGAAATTGAGCAAATGATATACCGATGGACAGTTGTTGCAAACGCGCAACTTTTTCGTGTTGTTTAGTTTTTTATACTCGCGACGGTTCAAAATATCTTTTTGAATGCGTAAAAATGTGTTTTTAACGGTGTACATAAAACTTTTAAACCATTCATCGGAATATAGCATATAATATACCATTGGAAAACTTATGAATATGAGCATCTTTTTCGTGTAGACACACATTACAAATTCTTATCGTTTGAGACCAGTTTTAAAAATGGCAAAAACAACATCATTTTTTGCCTATTTTTTATATATAATTGAAGGTCGGATGTCTCGCACTAGAGATCTTGAACTTCACCGGGAGGGGCACGTGGACTTCTTGCAACAAACCTTTTTAATCTTTTTGTTTTCTATTCTTATATTACTATCTGAAATGCATTCATTGCAGTATTGAACTTTGTTGGGGAACGTAGCAGAAATTCAAAATTTTCTACGCATCACCAAGATCAATCTATGGAGTAATCTAGCAACGAGGGGAAGGGGAGTGCATCTACATACCCTTGTAGATCGCGAGCGGAAGCGTTCAAGAGAACGGGGTTGATGGAGTCGTACTCGTCGTGATCCAAATCACCGATGATCCTAGCGCCGAACGGACGGCACCTCCGCGTTCAACACACGTACGGAGCAGCGACGTCTCCTCCTTCTTGATCCAGCAAGGGGGGAGGAGAGGTTGATGGAGATCCAGCAGCACGACGGCGTGGTGGTGGAAGTAGCGGGATCCCGGCAGGGCTTCGCCAAGCGCAAGCGGGGAGGAAGAGGTGTCACGGGAGGGAGAGGGAGGCGCCAGGGCTTAGGTATTGCTGCCCTCCCTCCCCCCACTATATATAGGGCCAAGGGAGAGGGGGGCGCAGCCTTGGCCCTTCCTCCAAGGAAGGGTGCGGCCAGGGAGGAGACCTTCCTTCCCAAGGCACCTCGGAGGTGCCTTCCCCCTTTAGGACTCTCCCTTTTCCTTATCTCTTGGCGCATGGGCCTCTTGGGGCTGGTGTCGTTGGCCCATATAGGCCAAGGCGCACCCCCTACAGCCCATGTGGCCCCCCGGGGTTGGTGGACCCCCTTGGTGGACCCCCGGACCCCTTTCGGCACTCCCGGTACAATACCGATAAAGTGCGAAACTTTTCCGGCGACCAAAATAAGACTTCCCATATATAAATCTTTACCTCCGGACCATTCCGGAACTCCTCGTGACGTCCGGGATCTCATCTGGGACTCCGAACAACTTTCGGGTTACTGCATACTAATATCTCTATAACCCTAGCGTCACCGAACCTTAAGCGTGTAGACCCTACGGGTTCGGGAACCATGCAGACATGACCGAGACGTTCTCCGGTCAATAACCAACAGCGGGATCTGGATACCCATGTTGGCTCCCACATGTTCCACGATGATCTCATCGGATGAACCACGATGTCGGGGATTCAATCAATCCCGTATGTAATTCCCTTTGTCAATCGGTATGTTACTTGCCCGAGATTCGATCGTCGGTATCCCAATACCTTGTTCAATCTCGTTACCGGCAAGTCTCTTTACTCTTACCGCAATGCATGATCCCGTGACTAACGCCTTAGTCACATAGAGCTCATTATGATGATGCATTACCGAGTGGGCCCAGAGATACCTCTCCGTCACACGGAGTGACAAATCCCAGTCTCGATCGTGCCAACCCAACAGACACTTTCGGAGATACCCGTAGTGCACCTTTATAGTCACCCAGTTACGTTGTGACGTTTGGCACACCCAAAGCACTCCTACGGTATCCGGGAGTTGCACGATCTCATGGTCTAAGGAAAAGATACTTGACATTGGAAAAGCTTCTAGCAAACGAAACTACACGATCTTTTATGCTATGCTTAGGATTGGGTCTTGTCCATCACATCATTCTCCTAATGATGTGATCCCGTTATCAATGACATCCAATGTCCATGGTCAGGAAACCGTAACCATCTATTGATCAATGAGCTAGTCAACTAGAGGCTTACTAGGGACATGGTGTTGTCTATGTATCCACACATGTATCTGAGTTTCCTATCAATACAATTTTAGCATGGATAATAAACGATTATCATGAACAAGGAAATATAATAATAACCAATTTATTATTGCCTCTAGGGCATATTTCCAACAAACTTCTCATTGTTTTCACCTTGAACTTCTGTCACATTTTTTTGTTCAACCTCTCTCACAAGAATTTTTGAACTTTCTCGGGCCGAGCACCTGATAGTAACAAAACTTTCGGCCTTTGCTTTTTGATTCTTTTTTTTGCATACAAATGCACACCGTGTAGTATGTGAACTTCTGGCAGTTATCAAACCGCACTTCTCTCGGTTACGTGAAAATATCTGAGTTTTTTATAGACAGTGAACTGATCTACCTTTTCTACTTCTAGGGTTTTTTAGAAACAGGAAATTTGGTTTTAAAAAATTAAACTACACTATTTTTTTAATATCACTATCTTGATTTTCTAATAAATATTGAACTTCTTGTTATTAAATTTGAACTTCTAGATTTTTTGTAGAAATGAGTAAAATCCATTTTCTCTATATTTTTTGAAGTGCTCTATTTATTCAAGTTGAACTTCTTGGTTTATTCATTGGTAACGATGGAAATCATAGTTTTTTTAATAACATTTGAGATGCTCCATTATTTAAATTTGACTCCTAGGTTTTTTTAGAAACGAGGAAATTTTGTTTTCTTTGTTAAAAAATTGAACTACTCCGTTATTTCATTTTGACCTTCTTGGGGTGCTTTAGAATTTGGAAAAATATATCTTTGTTACAACATCAAACACCTTTCTTATTTTATTTTTGTTTAAAAAATATCAACAACACATGGCTCACTACATTTTTTTATTTGCACTAATTTTACTATACGTGAACTTGTCCTTATTTTATATTTGAACTTCTCACATGAAACTAATATTTTCATTGTACAAAGTATGTGTTGCCAGCTACACACAAATGCATAATTTTGTGTAGAAAACATTGGATCCCAAAGCACTCTGTATCTCTCAAAAGAATGTGTCGTTAACCTTTTTTTCTCACACAAAATGTCTCCGAAGTACATAGACAGAAATGACACATTAACGATTTCCACAATTTCTATGTCTCTCTCTCCATGAAACACAAGCCTCGATAGAAGCACACAAGAAGAATTAGCACTTCAGAGAGGTGATGCATTTTGGAGAAGAAAACTCCTTTTTCCCATTCATTTTTTGAAGGATCCATGAAACTGAAGCAACTTTTTTGCACCAACAGATACTACTGAACTTCAGACAAAAAGTCATTTTGAAACAATACATGGTCATAACAGCAGCAGGGAAGCGAGATTTCTGCTACAGGAGCAAATACAAAGCAGTAGCGATCTGATCATTTGTGTTCAAACTTAGTTGGGTTCACAACATGAACTTCAAAAAAAAATCTACACATCATACATCACAGCACGCAAGCAACACACCCAGCACTCACACAAAGGCCAGCACGCACACACACCAGTGCATGAACAAACGCATTCAGCACGCACCCTACGCCTTGCTCAGGGCACACTCGGAGGGCGTTGGTGGACTGGCCGCGGAGGTCGTGAGGACGCAAGGCAGACGCGGCGGCGGACGGGATGCGGAGCTCCGGGCAGATGGTGGTCGCGACGGCGCCCCATCCAAAAATGAGATCGCACACCACACAGTGCCTTGTATCCATCGACAAGGTGCTAAAAGCAAGTAGTGCAAGCGATTAAGGACTCCGACGACCGCTCCTATAGCAAAGAGGTAGAATTTCAGTTTTCATGTAAACTTCAGATTCAGAGGTGCTTCTCTTCCTCTGTGGGTGTCCGTACTAGCAAAAATTCAGAAAAGAAAACAGTCGCGAGAAGGAATGCTGATGTTGCTGCACCTGGAGACATGCCGCGGGAGTGAGGCGCTGTGAAGGTGTTGAGGCACCTGGAGACATGGGCAGGTCGCGGGGGCGCCCTGGGGCAGGTCGCGGTGGCGGTTGACGGCAAACGGAGGCCACCTCCGCGGTGGAAGCAGGGGAGGAAGGCCGGCGACGATCTGAGTCGGCGGCGCGCGGCGGCGAGGTGGTCCGGGGAGGAGGCCGGCGACAGTGGAAGACGGAGGTTGGGGCGACGGCGCCGGTGCCAGTGGATCCAGGAGTCAGGGGGCCGGTGGAGCTGGGGCGCGGTGGTGCGCGTGGCCGGGGCCGGTGGCTGCACCGGCGGGTGGAGGTGGTGGCCGCTGCACTGGCTTGGCTTCCTGGCGGGGGAGGCGGCGGTGGGGGCGACGACGGCGGCGTGGGGGGTTCCTGGTGGGGGGTGGCCGCGACGTTGTAGGTGGCCGGGGCCCGGCGGCGGCGCGGGGCGGGGAGGGAGGCGGCGGTGGCGCGATGCAGTTTGGGGGAGGGGCCAGATGGGATCGGGGGAGGTTAGGTTAGGGGCGGGGTGGGGCAGTTTTTCTTTTTTTTCACCGATCGGGGATCTCAGGAACACCACGCGCCTTCTATGGTCTGACGTGATCTAAATAACTATTCTAATCTTGGGATTAGAATAATGTTGTCCTATATATATATACATATATCATTTCCTGTGGAACCTGAAGTTATTAAAATTATGAAACTTTAAACTTTCAGGGATTGGATAGTGAAAGTTGTTTTGACCATGCTAACACTGTTGAAGATCTTGCTAGACTTTTAATGAGAAAAGGCACATTCTCCCTCTCTTTATGCTTAAGCTATTTCTTTCTCCACTGGGAGGGGATGCTAACAAACTCATACCATAATATCAAAGAGCATGCTTTGCTTGATACTACCTCCATCTCAAAATAAGTGTCTCAACTTTAATACAACTTTGTACTAAAGTTAATACAAAGTTGAGACACTAATTTTAGGACAGAGGGGGTATATTTTACAATGCTCTAACCCCTAAATCTAGGACACAACTAGATAGCTATGCAGGAAATGTTTCAAGGATAGGACACTTAATGAAGCTAAGGTTCTTCTTGATGGGATTGCCAAAAGTTATGATGACTGAAAATTAGAAGAACCACAACCAGGCCCTAAATCGAAGAAGAGAGGGATGTACATCTTGAGTGATGAATGTACGAAAGAAGCTAAAAAAATCTTTTTGATAAAAGGGCGTCCCAGCCCCTGAAGTCAAAAATGCTACCTCCTATGGGTGACACTCTTATGTCTCAAACTTCTATTCTTGTTATTGAAGTTAATTCTTTATATAAGTTTGAGGAAGGTGATCTATGATATAACAAATCTCCTAGTCAATGCCATGATGAACTAGATAAGTTTCTTACGAAACAACACCATTTTAACCTAGAGATGAGGAGAGATTTTTAAAAAAATTCTTCTAGGATTGCAAACATGTCCAAAACCATGGAAAGAATTATGAATGGTATTAAAGGACTTAGAATTATGTAATCATAAAATGTAGATGGAGTAGCATCTAAAACTTCTAGAGGAGGAAGGGTTAAGTATCTTTAAACTCGGTGTGAGATATCGCATTATTCGAGCTGGATGCAGTCGTAGTAAAGAATCCCATTTTACCTTTGCTTAAGCCATATTACATAAAGCATAGTGAGTGCCAAGGGTTAGGGTTTGTTTTGATGGTAGTGGCCAAAATGGTTATCAATAGGGGTGAGGTAGTGTTTCCTTATTCTTTTATTATATGAATTTGAATTGAAAAAAGAAAAGGAGGAAACATAGAAATCTGTACTAGACACCTCCATAGAAATCAATCATAGACACCCATCCAACAATTAATCGGGCAGGCCATAATGAAATCTCATCCAGTTGAGGAAAATAAAAAAATTACCTGCAAAGATTGACGTGTCGACCGATGTACGAGCTCGACAATCAGGCACAATCTCAACAATGTATGCATTTGTGTGTTGATGCTTCTCGCAAAGCCCCTGCCCAATGCATCTGCACAAAGAGCTTTCTTGCTTTCAAAGACTATGGAAGGTGCTAGGTCGTGGGATGAATTGATTAGGGTTGTGTGTGATTGCAGCAATGGTTGTAGTACTTCGAGAGAATTTTAATTGGAATGGACCTAGATGACTAGGTGAATGTAAATTGGGCCATGTTGGAGCAGGGAGCTAGAGAATTAGGAGGTGGGCTAGTTAATGACTAGGCTGAAAGCTTATATAATATTTTATCATGTGTAAAATTTTCCATATATATACATGGCATGTACTATAAATACATAACTTTTGGCAAAAATAATGAGTATTCAAACTGAATACCCGTGAATTGAATTGGGCCCTTCCCTAGCTATATATGATGACATCCCACCAACTTCAAGCTGTAATTGCCAATATCGTCAGATTTTATAGTAGGTTCGACATCATGTGGAACTAGTGACGGATAGCAGAGGGTGGTCTTGGTTCCCAACTTCCTGCCATGGCATTGCTAGAACTTGCCAGCTTGCATTTTACTATCTAAAGAAACATTTATTGTCTTTTGGTTACAAATGAAGTACAAATAATAGTTTCTGTCGGTAACTCACATGGGTAGCCAACTAGCTCCTTGCCAATTTACTAATGAAAATAAACATTCTATCGTGAAGCCTCCGACCATGGGCACGATTCCACCCAATGACACTACTACTAGGAAGTGTCGCGACAAAGGGGCTTCTTTCTTATTGCAAAGGCAGTTCAAACCTCACATGTGCAACCATGTATGAGTCGCTAATAGGTACAAGAATGAAACCGATGTCCCATGATGTATCAAAGTAGTAAAGAATAATGAGATCCCACAATAATTAGATGATGCACGTCTATGTTACTACCTTTGTGATCAGATGGGACAGATGAGGAAAAAAGTGTACATGATACTGGTCAAAGACTTTTTCTACATAGAGAACACAAAAGACAAATATGATGCACACGCATGTCTAAATTTTGGCATGTGTGTGGTTTTGGATTGTGCATCACGACACACACGACATACACCAACATCTTACTCTGTCTTCCTCCTCATCTTTGACCAGTCCACACTATCTCAGAGGAAACAGAACATGGCACATTCAACGCCTCTCATGCCATGGATAAAGAAGGAGCTGGAGACATACGGAAAATTCATCAACCACCAACCGACATTATGGCAGCCTCTGCCTCTGGCCACCACGAGTATGGAGAGTCATCAAATGCCTCATCTTAGTATGGTCAAGCAACATGGAGATGAATTAAGCAATAACCACGGGTAGACAGAAGGGGGTGAAGGTTGGATTTGGCAATAGTGCAAGAGTGAGATGATACCTTCCATGAAAGCCTCCTCCTTGGTTGTCTCAACAAGCTCCGCAAAGTATGGAGGTTCTCTACCAAAAGCTCTTAATATCCATTTTCATAAATAAAAAATGATAATGAATGGAGACATTCACATATGAAAGCATGTCAAAAATCAAAATATGTAGCACATTTATTTCATATGTAGCAGAAATAGGAATCTTTCTTGAGGCCTCTTATTTGTTCCTCCCTCTGTTTCATCTCCCCCCTGATTTCCAGCGTACTAGAAAATAACCCAGATGCATGCACACAACCTAGATCCTTTTCGGCCTTGCAACACTGAGCTCCAACTCCTTACGCTTGATCTGCACCTGGAGCCTGATGTTCTCCAGCTGCATCTTCTCATTCTCCAACTGCATCTTCTTGAGCTCTATTTCCTCCATCAGCTGCTTTGTGGCCCAGTGTAAGCGCTGCTCTGCAAGCTCCAGTATCTTGTTCTCCTGTGCTTGCTTCTTGTTCACGAGTGAGAGCAGCCAGTGCGGTGGCTGGGAGAACCTACCACCTGCAGCGGGGGACCCGACATGAAGAGGGTTGTCGAGGTCGTCGTCGTCTTTGTTGTGGGGCACCGCATTGATGTCGATGGCAAGACACCGGTGCCGCTTCCGCTTGTTAGCTTTGTCACCACCGTGGTCTTCAGGGTCGACTACTTGCTTGCCCTTGAAAGTGTTCTGGTGTGCCTGGTGCGACGATGACCCCTTGCACCAGATACTAGGCTGCTCGTCGTCGTCGCTCGGTGCGGAGCGCTTGATGCCAACGGTGGAGACAGGGGCCATCGGATCTATGGTGGTCGGAATGTGTTGTGATGAAACTAAGGTTGCAAGGGCTAAGTGGTGCCTAAGGCTATGGTATGCTAGCAGTTAAATAGATGGGGGATGGGTGCCCCTCACCTCACTCCTTTGTTCTCTTGTTCTTCATTTCACTCCTCAAATAGCAACCAAAAACCTTCATTGGCTCAGTTTATTAGCCTTTAATGCTTGGCTCATACTTGAGCTAGAATACATTTGGCCCAAGCCACACACGTGGCACACTTCCCTTCTCCCTCTCTTTGTTTTGCAAGAATGGATGCTCGTGGAGGATTCAAAGCAATTGACAAGAGATGGGAACTTGCAAAGGACATGGCAAACTGTGTTGCTGCTTATTCTCAAAGTTTTTCAATGATTTGTAAGAAAGCTATGGATCGATATATTACATTTTCTAATATGTAAAATTACAGAAATTTCATTAAAAATGAAAGTTATAAGAACATATATGCAATGAATCCTAACATATATAATATGCAAAACTACATTTTAAAATCAATGGGAAAAATTGTGGATGCAATGGGCATCTAGAACACTCCAACCGGCAAAAAGGAATGTGAAAATTTGTATCATGCATACTACATCGAAGAATTTTCAAATGATCAGATAATGTGATGTTGGTTAAATAGAGTTTTACATCACGAGCACAAGAAAAAACATGACTCACATGTATACGTAAAATGTCATGTGTGCATGTTTTTTATTGTACATCGCCACTAACACTGATATCTTACTCTAACTTCCTCTTTTACTTGGTCCACTTCACACCATCCTGGAGGAAACATATGATAACACATTCAAAGTCTCTCTTGTCATCTATAATAAAGGAACAACCAATGATGTACTAATCAACCGGATTGGACCTGGATTTTTTTCATATATGACAAATTGTATCATGTACAGTAAACTAAAGAGTTATATTCAATGTATTGCCCCAATCACCAACCTGAAGTCTCCAAGTTTAAAGATCTTCCAGCTATCCGTAGTATTGTAGAAACACTTTGTAACACCAACACAAAACATAGTTTGACAATGATAATTCAGCCTTTTCAACAAATGCTTGCCATTTTAACATTGGTTATGAAACTTATTTTTTTATTTCTAAAGTGAATTATGTATAAGTTATACATGGAATAGTTCAGCAACAACATAGTGAACTATAGAGTTTCTTACATCTGAGCATAATCTGGTTTCACCATTGAATTATTGTCCAAGTATTGAACTCAGGTCTCCATAGTAAAAACTGACAAATCACCCACCTTTATTCCCCAACTATACAGAACTAGAAATCTCTCAAAGTTTAAATCCAAAATGTTGACCGAGCATATTTTAAAATTATGTGGGTATGTTGTGGGTACATATTATTGTGGTTATAGATTTATGTTCAATACATATATTTGAATCTAGATTTATGCCATAGATTATTGAGGATACTGATTACAAAGATATGTATCAAGCATATCTTGGACATTTATTTGTCATCAATTATTGTAGGACAGATTACAGAGAGCAAATTGACCATATATTGCAATTTTAATGCCATGAGATATTGTGCTACATATTACAAATAAGTAAATGAGCAGATTTCTAATTTATAAAAAATAATTAATGTGGATATAGATTACAAAGATGTCGATCGATTTAGAAAATTTATTGCCATTATTTATTGTGGATATAGATTCCAAAGATGTAGATTGAGAAGATTTAGGAAATTTATTGTCATTATTTATTATGGGTATAGACTAGAACTATGTAAAATCGAGCATATTTTGGGATTTTTCTTTTATAATTAAAGTAGGGAAGCCTACTCAAACGTGACCATTACATTCAGAGATCATATAGACTGGAGGCTAGATGGGGCACCCGCTATCATCTCCTTGTCTACAATATGTCTGGTCTCCGCTGCCAACCCGTGAGAAAGATTGTTGCATGTTCTCCTCATGCTGTTGACACTGAACTTCAAGAAGCCTGCCAGGTACTTCTTAATATCTACAATCAGGTCATAGTAAGCCGATCAGGTTCTGTCTTTCGCCGTTAATTCCTTCACAACACTACAAAAAAAATACACTTCCGTGATGATACGTGTTTGTCATAGTAGGTCACATTTTCTGTCATGCATGTACATCCATGACGATTTTATGACAGAATCAAGATAGTCATACCTGTGTTGTCATAGAAGTGTTCCATGACATTACCAAAATTATCATCACGGAAGTGTCCACTTCCATGAAGATAAATGGCGCGTAATGGAAGTGCTTCCGTCAAGGGTGACCAACACGTGGCATGCACCGTAACAGGTCGCCGTTAAGTTATCGGGTCCGGTTTTGGATCCGATAACCCGCTAACAGCCTGGACCAATGAGGATTTTCCATGTGTAAAATTCTTATTGGCCGGAGGAAACACGTGTTGGCTCACCGTTGGGACAGATGTCATCCATTCATTGGACACGAGGCACCAATGATAGGTCGACACGTGGCACGGCCCAACAGAGGCCCATTCCGGTGAAAAGGCCGGCCTGTTTGACTTGGTCAAAAGGTAACGGGCCAGCCCACGGAAAGCCTGTTAACGTCCTGTTCGTATATAGCCCATTTACGGCCCGCTAACTCCCGGCCCGTTACGGCCTATCAGAATTAAGCCCAGTAGCTTCATCTGGGCCATCCAATATGGTTCCAGCCCATTGTAACTTCCGGCCTCTGTATGGCCCATGATGTATTTCGGCCCATATGAGACCCTTTGTAACTCTGGGCCCATTAAAGGCCTGAGATGAAACTGGCCCATAATGAACAATGTATCGCTTTATACCCATTAACGACCCATTATTCCGTCGGCCGTTTCCAGCCCGTGTTAACTTTCGGCCTTCTAAGGGCCCATTTATTCTTGGGCTCATTTCTAGAATTCGGTTAGTTATGGTCCGTTACTGGCATGTTCCGTTTGTGGGCCAAATTGAGCCCGTGGTTACATTCGGCCCGTTTGTGGGCCATTAACCTGTTGAGATGTTTTCATAGCGTTATCAAATACGGCCTATTAATGGCCCGTTGGTCCACGAATAGTACGACCCATGTTTGGCGAAATGATTATACGCCACGTAGAAGGCCCATGGATCCTACGGCCCGTAGAAGACCAATGGAGACTACGGCCTGTAGAAGGCCCATGGATCATACGGCCCGTAGAAAGTCCATGGATCCTATGACCCGTAGAAGGCCCATGGATCCTATGTCCCGTAGGAGGCCCATGGTTACAACAGTCCGTGTGTTGCCATGATTATTGTGGCCTAGTTACCAAAAATAGGTTACTGTGGCCACTAGAAAAACGCGGAAAAAGAACTGCAGTGACTACAAGCAAACAACTAAACAAGACAATAAGGAAATAAATAAGCAAGCAACTAACGCTAGCCTATTACAGCTATTACACATATTACATCCACTGGGCATCAAAGTTCTCCACCAGTGCAAATATAGGGAACAAAGCAGCATATTACATACACTGGCCGTCAAAATTGGCCACCAGTGCAAATAAACGCGGCAGCAAAACAAGTCCATAACTGAAACAACTTCAGAAGAGCTCAAGAAACGTTATCGTGGGTATCCACCATGCTGGCAATAAGCTTAGAAAGCTTATTAGCTTTGTCCTGTTTGGCGCTAAAATCCTCCAATGCTTGCTGTTGCACCAGAAAGTATGCATCTGAATGCTCCAGGGACTTCTGCAGTCCTTCCGCTTCTTGTCGCAGCACAGCTGATTGATGTCTTTCAGCTTGTAGTTGAGACTCAACATACCGAACTGATTCAGACAGTGAGTTTGAATAGCTTGTGCAAGAGGTAGTGGCCAGTAACTCGAACAGTAAACCAAGACAGGACTTTGGGGTTGTCTCACTGTCTTCAAGATAGTTTTCCTTAGCTGTTTTATCAGCTTTGTTGGAGACCAACAAGGATGTCTCACTATCGTGAACTTATCTGCATTGCTTCCTTTACCATTGCTTAATAAGGCACTCTTCCCCAATATTCTGTCAACATTCTAAAAGAAGAAACAAGCAGACACATAACAGGTTTAGCATGTACTAGTATATGAAACTCATTTCGGTGAACCAGTTCATTAGTAAGGTGGACAGGATTAAACTACCAAGTCTTCTATTGCCAAGTAGTACATTATAAAAGCATCAAAACACACATATATCTATGTCCTATGGTCACTGCATTGTCTTGCCAAATCAAAATAGAGACACGGTTCAAACCATATCAGTTCAAGAGAAAGCAGCACTGAAAGAATACAAAGCGTGGGAAACTACACGACACAACAAGATTTCAGATGGGTACCACGGGTCTACATGTACAACAACACTATTGGCCATGTTGTGATGCTAGTAATGTGCATGATATGAGAGTCAACTGTATATAAAATTGAAATTGAAATCAACAGAGCTATTTATAAGAGCAAACCTGTTAAAGAAACACGCGTAAAAATACCTATTGTGCCATTGTAGTTTCCATTGGATTGCTCAATTTAAAAATAAGTTTGTATGAGTAAATACAGTGATACAAGAGCAAAGCAATATGCACGATAGCAATGGAATCTTAAATGAGAACAGTTGTTCTTCAGGTTTAAGCACTTGTTCTATATGAACAGAGTACAGTAAGACGCAAGCATATAGTACTTAAAATAAAATGAGCTCATAGACCTTACCACATTCTTGGTTCGGGACCAGTAAAGAACAAGGAGTTCCCAATCATCGTCCAGTAAATGTGTCTCAGGAGAACGTAAGGGAATTTGATGAGTTTCTTTGTCAGTGAAGTACATTTTCTTCAGGTAATTCTACTGCCACCAAGCATTCTTGAAGATAGCAGAGGTATTAGCACAGGTTACCTCATCCTGAGTTTCCAAATCGGTCCTTCTCTATAGAGAAAAATGGGAATTTTTCTGTATTATAACCATCATGGAGGTAGAATGTATGGGACAAAGCAAAGTAATTGCCATGAATAACATTACTTACACATAACTCCTGGACAAACACATGCAACTGGCATTTTCCTTCATCTTCAGTATAATTTTCCATGACAGGAAGATACACACATACGATTTAACAACATGAAATGCGATAGATGCTAAACTATGAATGGCTGGTTGTGCTTTCTCGACAGGAATAGGTGTGCTAACTGGTGGAGTTGGCGTTCGCCGTGGTAGTACTGGCGCTTTGGGCACTGGAGCTGCCTTACTAACTGCTCATGTTTGGGAGCTCTGTGGTGGAGATGGTGATGTGTCGACATGAACTGGGTTACTATCTGCTGAGGTTGGGGTTAGATTGGGTGAAGCTGGTTCTCTGTCCATCGCAATAGGGGTAAAATCTGCGAGAGTCTGGGTTATGTGTGGTAGGGCTGGTTCTCGTGCATGTACAACCGGGGTGCTATCTCCACCAAGAGGTAGCACTGTTTTATTTGAAGACCATGTTTTTACTCCGCTAGATACTGCCATCACCCGCTCCAATTCAAATGGCTGATAAACAGGAAACATAGTTGAATGTACAGACATTGTATGAGAGACAGATGCAATACATAGTGTGGAAAAAAGAGGGCAAGAAATAATTGACATGTATATTGTTTAACTAAAACTGATAGCATGATATAATTTCACATATATGATGTTTATCTAAACTGGATAGCATAGCATAACATAATTCAAAGATATGATGACTAACTAAACAGGATCGCATGACATAATTCACATACATGCTATCTAAGTAATCAGGATCACATGATTTAATTCACATATGTGATTTATATGCTAAGCAGAGGGCATTCACATATATGATGTCTGAACTAAGAACATGGGGTTGAATATTGTGTATATAATGTCTAAACTATGCAATGCAAGACACCATATGCATGATATGAGCAGTATAACCGTGCCAAGTTAGAGCATACACCTCGGTGGGGGAATAGGACTGGTCATCTGTCTCTGAATCCATCTCCGAGGAGCTATTGGGACCCAGCAAGAGATCTGCTTCGACAGGTAGCACTGTCTGCTCTGAAGGCCTTGTTTCAGTCCAGATTTTTCCATCACCCACTCAAATGGCTGATTCACAGGAGTAGTTTAATGTACAAACATTGTCGACAAATGGAAATGTAATCAAGAAAAGGATGGGCAAGATATCATTCAAATATATGATTCCTGGTTAAACAAGATGGCATTGCACATTTCACATATATTATGGCTGGCTAAAAGACAAGAGACTGCATAATTCCCATATATGATATTGAAACTAAACAGGTGGCATTATAGAACATGTCTAAACTAAGCAGATGACATATATGATGTCGAAAGTAGGCACTGCAAGGCAACATATGCATGATATGACTAACATCATCATGCCAAGTTAGAGCAAACACCTTGGGGGTAAATAGGAGTGGTCAGCTGCGTCTGAATCCGCCTTAGAACAGATATCTTCCTCTGGATTACAATCTGGAGAGGGAGGGGGAGGGTTTTCCATTGAACCCACCATAGAGCAATGTCTGCATGAAATTGTATTGCCGCGCAAAACTCTCCTCTTTTTCTCTACATGTTCAGCATGACTGTGTACAATATTTGACATGCATACAAAAAAATAGTGAGATTATGTAAGGAGAGCATGCAGAAATCTAGAGTAATGGTAACAACCAGTGGATGGATCCAAAAATAATGATAGCAGGCTGATGATTGCTTTAATTTAATAAAAAAAACAGATGATGATTGCTTTACTATTTGTTTCCCACCCAAGATGAACAACATAGGCATACCCTAGGTGAACCAGATATTAGACAAAGATACTATTCATTGCTGCCTCGATATGTGCCCCTCAACTAATTTAGAACTCAAGTTTGAACATCAATTTGGACCTGACTTCAAGTCTAAGAGGTGAACAGGACAATAATGTAGCAGGTAATATTAAGCAATGCATAACATAAGCAGAAACAAAAGAGTGCGACCTCTCTTGTGGAGCTGTGTACTCCTCAGGTTCATCTGCTGAGTCAATGATGGTGATGATGTTGCGGTGGGTGCCGGCGGCAGGGAAGGAGATCTGAGGTGGCGAAAGACGGTCAGGAGTCGTGATGTCTGGTTTGGTGGATGCTTCTGTCGATGGAGCAGCGCAGGTGAGGTGGATGACATCACGGTAGGAGCAGGACAAACCACACAAAGTTTTCTTCGACACCTACCTGTAACTGAAGTAATTCTGTAAGGGCTCATTTGGCTTGCATGATTCTAAAAACGCAGGGATAGGAGGAAAAACACCGGAATCGGTTAGGAATGCACATGGGAAACAGAGCATTTGTGAACACATGATTTCTGCCAACTTGGGTGTTTGGTTCACAGGAATTGGAGAGTAGAGGAATGCAAAGAAACATGGCCAAAATAAAGTGAAACCATATGAAAGCGTGTACAGTTAGAATGTTATTCTGCCACTAATGCACTTGGTCTTGTTTTCATGCATAGGATTTTGAAAAGTAGGTCCAGGTGGATGTTTTGCTCCATTCCTTTCAACAAAATGCATGAATAATTGAATAATACCCTACTCCAGTGTGGTGGTGGTGGATTGCCTCTTGGGCTGAGGATGAACAGTACAAGGGGAAGAACAGCCTCCTGAGGTCGAGGTGTTATTGTGCTTGGTGGGTGTGAGGATGGGATGGATCAAGTGGAAGATCAGATGCCTCCTACTGTGGTGGCTAATCCTATTTATAGAGGCCCTGGTCCTCTTCCCAAATACTGAGCGGGAAGGGAGCCAACAACGGCCAATTTGAAAGGGGACAACTAGTACAGCTTATCCTGACAAAAGCAGTCTTCGCCTGCCAAAGGCTCTGGTGGTGACGCCTCCTTGGGCTCCATGGTGACCTCCGTCCTGCCGTCCTACTGGTCTTGGTCTCGTTGCACCGATATGGAAACCTTTGCTTGACGCCTCGGTACTCCGCGCCTGCGCTTGTCTCTTTAGCACCAGAGAGGAAACTAGGACAGTGCACGCGCTGGCGCCCGCCTGGTCTTGGTCGTCATGGCTCACGTCACGAGAACCTCGCGAGGTTTGCCTTGCCTTGATCTCTCCGCCCCTCGCGAGCCAACCTGGTGAGGCCGCTCCCGAGGAGGTCTTGCGTCGTCCGCCTCGCGAGGCTTGGCCCCTCGCGAGGGTCTTGAGTGCTTGTTGGTGAAGATGGGCCGTACGGGCCCGCTCACAGAGCCACGCCGTGGGCCACAGGCAGGCAAGTCTGGGGACCCCCGTTCCCAGAACGCCGACAGTAGCCCCTGGGCCCAAGGCACGCTCGGGCTTGGCTTCGAGGCGAAGCCAAAGGTCAAGCATGGAGCACCGCGGGCCCCAATAGCCTGCGGCCTTGGTCGACGCATGGCGGTTGATTGGACGTGGGCGTCTCCGCTTCCCCATGCTGCCTTGGCAACTGCCCAACTTGACAAGTCCCTTTTGTTCCCTGCGAGGAGTCAAGAAGTGCCCCGTGGGGGTGTGTAATGGTTTTGTAACGTCTCTTGTCAATATTGCCCTTATTGTGAACTTTCGCGAGCGCGAGTCCCGCTTCAGCTCGGTCTCCCCTTTCCAACCTCGCGACGACTTGGTGCTCTACGCTGACAGGTCCCGGTCCCCAGGCAGGCTACATCCGTCGCTGGTATGCCAGGTTGCGTGCCGTGGTCAAGGCCAGGAGGTGAGCGGCCCCGAGGTCCAGTAAGAGCCCCTGAGGCACGATGCTCAGGAGGTACCCTTTAGCGCTCAAGCAGCCGTTGAGAGGTAGGAAAGGGCGGTGACGTTGCCGCAGCAGGGCTGCGGCTAGAGTGGTTCCTAGTCCTTAGCGGCTTAGCCAACCTGGGCATGAGACTTATCTTGACGGCCCGGAGTCGGTTCCTCACGACGCACCAGGTTTGGGCATAGGTGTCCGTAGCATAGCTAGGCCAGGTCCATACGAGCCTCTCCCTCTTCTCTGCACTCTCCTTTGTGCTCTACGTCCTCAGGTCCCGGCCCTCGAGCGAGCTCTGCCACCGCTGGTATGCCAGGTCGCGTGCCGTGGTCAAGGCCAGGGGGTGAGGGATGGAGAGCCAGTAGGAGCTCCTGAGTCGTGATGCTTAGGAGCCCCCCTTTCAACGCGCAAGCGGATTGCACGGGAGAAGAGAGAGAGCTCGCGGTGCCGCCTGCCATCATCCTCAGGAGGTTCCTGCAAGTAGCACAAGGAGAGACACAGTTCGCCATTATGGTTGCCGGTCTGCCACTGATCACTTTGCCAGAGAATGGGGAACTGAGGACCTGGTGAGGTGACGTGCGCGGGGCGTGCCGCGAGCCAGAGCTCGACCGCTCAGGTTTGTCGACGTTGCAGGGACGGGCCCGAGCACAAGCGTCATGCTAGCGTGAGTAGCCCCAGTGGCGAGTGAGAATCAAGCAGGTGATAGTCATAGGTAGATTAAGCATGGAAAGCAAACTGGCTCGAGCAAATGCAGGGAAGATACATGCCACTGGGTCAGGCCCAAGCGGCTTGGGGATGATGCAGCCCGAGGGGCGCCCCCAGCGAGGTAAGCTAAAGACATAAAAAGGGATACATGCCACAGGGACGGACCCACGCGGCCTGGGAATGATGCAGCCCCGAGGGCGCTCCCAGCTAAATAAACGTGGAAAATGTCACCTGGTTCTGTTGATGAAGGGATGTTGGGGCAGCTGAAGGTACATCGAGGAGGTACGCGGTGAAGGGGTTGTTCCTCACGAGCCACCGGGGCCCTGAGCCTCGGGAGGCTCTGGATGTCCAGGCGGTTCCTTGAGGACTGTCTCCATCTCTGTCAAGGCGGCATGGTGCCTGGCCTCCCGAGTCGCCAGGGCGTGCCGCAGGTCGCGCTGATAGGCAGACGCCACACTCGGCAGACCAAAAGGCATGCGAACGTAGCTGTGCGGTGGGCCCTCGTAGCATCCCACGTGCGAAGGCCAGAAGGGCTCCTGAGACGCAGCTCTGTTGAGCCTTGGGATGTCGATGCAGACACGCAGCCCGGCATCCTCGCCTGGATGGGGGGCTGCGCCAGGTGAACGGCGATCGCCGCGCATGGCCCTCGCATTTTGCAGCTCCTGGGTGGTCCTGGTAATGAACTCCTGAGCGGTGGGCGCTCCTCGTCTTGTGTCCTCCTGAGGGTGACGTGCCACAAAGCATGCCTCCATATGGTGCCCGAGCGCCTCCCTCATGATGTTGGCAAGGTCTGAGGCCCTCCAGAAGAGAGCCCCCGAGCCCTGCCTGAGAAGGGCGCCGGGCGGGCTTTCCTATGCGATTAAGGGAGGCACCCCAGGTGCGGGTGCTGATCCTGACGAGGTTCCACTACCGATGCCACCCTCCCGAGGTCCTGCGCGGAGCAGCTGCTTCTTCTTCATGGGGGTGGCCTCAGGAGGGTGCTCACCCTTGCTGTCGGGGTCGTCGATTGCTGCAGCTTGGAAGGCACGCTCGAGGGAGCACACCGCATCTCTTTCTTCGCACGGGACCGTGATGACTCCGCCACTTCCTGGCATCTTGAGAACATTGTAGCCGTGATGGGTCACCGCCATAAACTTGGCCAGGGCCGGATACCCGAGGATGGCATTGTACGGCAGACGGATGTGTGTGACGTCGAAGTCGATGAGCTTGGTGCGGTAGTTGTTGCGTTCTCTGAAGGTTACGGGAAGGCGGACCTGCCCGATCGGGGTAGTGCAGCCGTCGGTCACTCCTGAGAAAGGCTTGGTGGGCTGAAGCTGGTCATACGACACTTGGAGGTTGTCGAACGTGTCGACGGATAGGACGTTGAGCCCTGCGCCGCCATCGATGAGGGTCTTGATGACTTGCACGTTGCTGATGACTGGGGAACAAAGCATCGAGAGGGCGCTAGTGGTAGCCGCGCACTTGAGCTGATCTGCCGAGCTGAATGTGATGGCGCACCTGGACCATCTGAGTGGGCGCGTGGCCTCGAGCTTGGGAAGGACTACATTCACTTCTCAAGCCAATTGTTTGAAGATACGCTTTGAGGCTGGGGCTTGAGCTCCGCCCAAGATGCAGGCGATAGCACGCGGCTCCTGGAAGCCCCCAGCCCCCTCGTCTTGACGGTGGTCGTCATTCCTTCTTGGTGGTAGCGGTAGTGGAGGAAGACCGGCGTTGCCCTGAGGACGATCCTCACGAGGTTGGTCCCTCCAGGCGCCCTCGCGAGGCTGATCCTGCCAGCGGTCCTCACGAGGCCGGTCGTGTCACTCCTGGCGCGGGCCACGGTCATCCCAGCGTCCGCCACCATGTCCTCCTCCTCGGCCGTAGCCTCGGTCGTTGCGCTTGGGGCATCAACTGAAGCGTCCTTCTCGAATGGCTCTGAGCTCTTGACAGTCGCTGGTGTTGTGGCTATGCAGGTTATGGAAGGTGCAGAACGGTCGGCTGCTGTTGGATGACTCGAGCCGGTCTCTGCCGCGCTTGGTGTCCGGCTCCGCCGCGAGCACGGCTGCTCCCTTGCGCTTCACGTCCTTGGCCTTGGCTTTCTTCTCCTCCGGGTCCGCAGCTGGGAGGTCGAGGAGGGAGAGGCGCCCCTCCTCAACTCTTGTGCACTTGGTCGTCAGGTTAAACAGCTCCAGAGACGTGCACAACTCCTCGTGGATGGCGAGCTCCTCCTTCATCTTGACGTCGCGGACGCCATCAGAGAACGCGGAGAGGATGGCCTCGTCCGTCACCTTGGGGATCTTGAGGCGAACGTTATTGAAGCGCTGGATGTACTTCTGGAGGGTGTCTCCTGGTTGTTGCTTGACGCGGCGTAGGTCACCCGCGGCCGGTGGGCGGTCGCGAGTGCCCTGGAAGTTGGCGACGAAGCGGTCGCGCATCTGGTTCCAGGAGGAGATCAAGCCTGGAGGCAGGTTCAGAAGCCAGGAGCGGGCACCATCCTTGAGAGCCATGGGGAACCAGTTCACCATGACTTTCTCGTCGCCGTTGGCCACCTCGATGCTCAGCTCGTAGAGCTGCAGGAACTCCATGGGGTCGGGGGTGCCGTCGTAGCGAGGAGGCAGATCTGGCTTGAACTTGCCCGGCCAGGCGATGATACGCAGCTCGGGGGTGAAGGCGCGGCAGCCGGCCGTGGTCACCGGGGCCCGTCTTGGAGGTGGAGCTTGGTCTTGGTGCCCGCGCGCCGCCACGGCAAGCGGCGCGGGGCCCTGCCGCAGCAAGCGATCCTGACGTGGCGGTGCGGGGAGTGGTGGAGCGCTCTCTTGTGGTCGAGGGACTTCTTGACAGCTTCTTTCTTCACGCGCGGGCGCCGTACGCGGTGGGTCATGCCGTGGAGCCGCGCGCCTTGGCGCCAGGGCGCCGTCTTGGTGCAGAGGTGGTGGAGGTGCTCCGTGAGCTACGCTGCCTGCGGCTGGCGAAGGGCGTGGCAGGGAGAGGGACGGCGCAGGGGAGCCCCTTGCGGCGCTGACAAGCTCGGCGATGCGGTCGAGCTAGTCCTCGTAGAGGTCGTCGACTGGGCGGTAGTGCAGGAGCTCGTGCGCCATGAGGAGCGCGACGAGCGTGAGACAACGAACCAGCCGGGATCAGCCACGGAGTGGCGGTGCGGCCGTCCTGCCGCACCGAGGGGTGCAGCGAGGACGCTTGCTACTCGTTCCCCGCCGGGCCGGTGGCGGTGTTGGCGGCAGGCGACGGAGAACAACGGGGTGGCTCGCCGACGGGAGCCGTCTGAGCGACGCGGGTGGTGAGGGCAGCCCGGCGCTCAGCACGAGCGCGGCGTGTGTCCGCCATGGAGACAATGAAGCAACAGGATGCGGAGCGACAGAAGGGAAGCCTCGGCGCACCCCTACCTGGCGCGCCAAATGTCGGATCACGGGTTCCGGCAAAACCCTTAAGGTTCGAACTCTGGGGGGGTGTGCACGAAGATCTCCCCCTACCAATCCACGTCCTAGCTTTGCTAAGATCTCAAGGACTATCTCGACGAACTCGCAACACAAAGGACACAAGATTTATACTGGTTCGGGCCACCGTTGTGGTGTAATACCCTACTCCAGTGTGGTGGTGGTGGATTGCCTCTTGGGCTGAGGATGAACAGTACAAGGGGAAGAACAGCCTCCTGAGGTCGAGGTGTTATTGTGCTTGGTGGGTGTGAGGATGGGATGGATCGAGTGGAAGATCAGATGCCTCCTACTGTGGTGGCTAATCCTATTTATAGAGGCCCTGGTCCTCTTCCCAAATACTGAGCGGGAAGGGAGCCAACAACGGCCAATTTGAAAGGGGACAGCTAGTACAGCTTATCCTGACAAAAGCAGTCTTCGTCTGCCAAAGGCTCTGGTGGTGACGCCTCCTTGGGCTCCATGGTGACCTCCGTCCTGCCGTCCTGCTAGTCTTGGTCTCGTTGCACCGATATGGAAACCTTTGCTTGACGCCTCGGTACTCTGCGCCTGCGCTTGCCTACTTAGCACCAAAGAGGAAACAAGGACACTACGCGCGCTGGCGCCCGCCTGGTCTTGGTCGTCATGGCTC
The DNA here is from genome assembly GCF_018294505.1 of Triticum aestivum. Taxonomy (NCBI): domain Eukaryota; kingdom Viridiplantae; phylum Streptophyta; class Magnoliopsida; order Poales; family Poaceae; genus Triticum; species Triticum aestivum. The sequence goes on from NC_057811.1 coordinate 70,097,476, forward strand.
ACATCACCAGAACCTCGCGAGGTTTGCCTTGCCTTGATCTCTTCGCCCCTCGCGAGCCAACCTGGTGAGGCCGCTCCCGAGGAGGTCTTGCGTCGTCCGCCTCGTGAGGGTCTTGAGTGCTTGTTGGTGAAGATGGGCCATACGGGCCCGCTCGCAGAGCCACGCCGTGGGCCGCGGGAGGCAAGTTTGGGGACCCCCGTTCCCAGAACGCCGACAACAGGCGTGAGCCTTACTTCATATCGCCAGACGAGGGCCCCGCCATGCTCCACCCCTACCACCGTTAGGACGACCGGAAACCCGGACGACGCCAAAGAGGGCAAAGGGGACGCCAGCGGCGCCCTCGGCAACCACGGGTCCTCTATCGGGGGAAGGCTCGCCGGCGCCTCCCCGGTAGAGGGCCTACCTCCGGGCAACGCCTTGCTCCGTGCGACGCGGGGAGGGGCCTTGCTCCTGGCTCCTCCCACCCAGCCCCCAGTGAGCCTCTCCTGGTGGGACGGTTACCGCCGTGCCGGAACCGTCGTCTGACACGGTGACCTGATTCACTTGGGATTCATGGTTAGCGTAAGCCAGCCCCTGGGAGATTAGTGGTACCCTGTAGCTGTGGTCGACGGCGTGGTTGGCGGGGCTCTCGGGCGGCTCCTGGAAGGCCTCAGCTCCTAGCGCCTCCTCTTCCCATCCTGGCTCGAGGAACGAGCCGGGGTCGTCCCCCGGCATGTACTCCTAGTTCATGATGCAGGGCACGTAGGCCTCCGAGGCCGTTGCCCCGAAGACCTCGCCGAAGTGCCCCAAGCTCCATGTCGCCCGACCCATCACGCCGTCCTGAGGATGGTAGAGTAGTGCCCCGCTGGGGCCGTGCGCTGCGATACTTGTGCCCGCACCCATCGGGGGTGGTGCGAGTGCGATGGGGCGGCCGGCGCCATGGGTCGCGGTGATGTTGATGAGACCCCCGGGTGCACTTGGGGGCACGCGGGCGCGGCGAGGCCCGCCGTGGGATCCGGCCGCTGCCTGGGGCGTCAGCTGGTAGCAGAAGGGCGGCGCTCCTGTGGCCACTGCGTCCAGTAGCTCGGCGATGCGTTCCAGTAGTGCATCCCAGCCGCTCTCCATCAGTCGGCACCGTAGCAGCTCCTGTGCCACCATGAGTGCAGCCCGCATGTTCGCCTGCTCCCGCCGGGTGTGCGGTGCCGTCACCACGGTGTGGCTTGCAGCCCTTGCAGCAGCTCGCGCCTGTCGCAGAGTAAGGGTGGACGGCGTCTGGCCGCGCTGCCCGCGCCCCGCAGCGTTAGGTGGCGCTCGTGCCGCCTGGAGCGCGGGGTCGAGGTCTTCCTGGGTGGACGACGCCGCCCGGGCTAGCCAAGCTGCCCAGCGGTCGGCATTGGCTCTTGGGTCGCCGGACATCGAAACCGCGGAGCGTCGGTGGATCAACTGGCAGAGGAGTGGCTCCGGCGCACCCCCTACCTGGCTGTCGGATTTCGGGTTCAGGCAAAACCCTTGAGGTTCGAACACTGGGGTGCACGCGAAGATCTCCCCCTACCAAATCACGCCCTCAGCCTCACCGGGATCTCTAAGCTTAGCTTGACGAACTCGCAACGCAAGAGACACAAGATTTATACTGGTTCGGGCCACCATTGTGGTGTAATACCCTTCTCCAGTGTGGTGTGGTGGATTGCCTCTCGGGCTGAGGATGAACAATACAAGGGGAAGAACAGCCTCCTGAGGTGAGATGTTCTTGTGCTCGGTGAGCTGGTGTGCGGGTGAGGATTGCTCAAGATCTGTTCGAGCTGCCTCCTACTGTGGTGGCTAGTCCTATTTATAGAGGCCCTGTCCTCTTCCCAAATATTGAGCAGGAAGGGATGCCACAACAGCCAATTTGAAAGGGGACAACTAGTACAAGCTATCCTGACAAAAGTAGTCTTCGCCTGCCAAAGGCTCTGGTGGTGACGTCGGCTTGGGCTCCACGATGACCTCCGTCTTGCCGTCCTGCTGGTCTTGGTCTCGTTGCACCAATATGGAAACCTTTGCTTGACACGTCGATACTCCTCGCCTGTGCTTGCCTCCTTAGCACCAAAGAGGAAGCGAGGACACTGCGCGCGCTGGCGCCCGCCTGGTCTCGATCGTCATGCCTTGCATCATGAGAGCCTCGCGAGGTTTGCCTTGCCTTGATCTCTCCGCCCCTCGCGAGCCAGCCTGGTGAGGCCGTTCCCGAGGAGGTCTTGTGTCGTCCGCCTCGCGAGGCTTGGCCCCTCGCGAGGGTCTTGAGTGCTTGTTGGTGAAGATGGGCCGTACGGGCCCACTTGCAGAGCCACGCCATGGGCCGCACGCAGGCAAGTCTGGGGACCCCCATTCCCAGAATGCCGGCAGGCATGCATTCATAGCTTAGGATTCCCTTCGTGCCGACACGAGGGGGGCTGCTAGCTACTTCGCACTTTGCTAGGTAATAGGTGCCACATCGAAGTTGCATTTGGTATTTGAAAATCAAACCACCCTTTTCATACATAAATTTGGTCCACATGCAAGTGTGTTCGTGTTCTGACCCTCTCCTGCGTCATTTTTCACCAAATTTATGAACATTAGACAAGTCGGATGATGCAACAGACATGGTTCACTCAAACTAACCGTGTGCATTGGGCTCCATGAGGCTTCCCCTCTCAAAAATATCTACCCGCCTGCAGCTTTTTTCTGTTTGATAACACATGGTTATTGTGTTTCAACCGTGTGTGATGTTTCTTGTTCCCAATCCCGCCTGCATCCCTCAAAAATACCTGCCCGCCTCGAGGGTTTTTCTGTTTCATAACACACGGTTGTTATCTCGGGACCGTGTGCGATACACCATCGTCAAAATTTTCAATAGCCCCGGCATTTCACTCCCGCTTTTGACTCCCGCGTAGTAAAATTTTCAGTACCCGCATCATTTCCTCAAACACAACCCCCCTCCCTCCACACACACACCCCCCAAAAACTCCTCGGGCGTGCGCGCGCACACACACACACCCTCCCTCGCTTGAAACCATAGCAAGGTCCCCGCGCCGCTGCAAGGCCTCCATTGTCAACATCTGCCGGTTTGCCCGTGCAGCTTACCCACCGATCTCCATACCCAGGCCTCCCTGAGTTTCTTAGATGACACCTGCCAAACGGCCCCTTTCCCATAGATCCCCATCCCCCACTCCAGAGCGTCGCAGCCTAAGCCAGGCTACGCTTCTCGTGGAGCTCGAGGAGATACTGGCCCAAAAGAGGTGTATTGCGGTCTCTTCGCCCAACGGCGCCGAGGAAGCTGACGACCATTACTGGCAGCAGGCCCTCAAGCAGCGGGCTAGAGTATGTAGGCATGTCTCGGCCGCAAGCTATGATATCGAGGTCATCGACAGCGACAGCCTGAGGCGGGTTATGTCACAGGTTAAGTGGCCCACCCCCAACCCCTCGGGTTCAACCACTGTCGATCTCATCCATGGCCCCGCCGCTGATCTCCTCTGGCTCGCTGCCAACAATTTGCCATCCTACATCGCCATCGAGCCCCTTTTGTCATTCCTGAAGGACATGTTCTGCGACGCTGGCTTGGGATCCACAGCTTCCAAGTCAGACCTCATCGACGGCGACCACGAGGAGGGCACCCTCTTCGGCTCTTCCAAGGGGAAAGGGACCATCTGCTCTTCCAAGGGGAAAGCGCCCGTCTGCGACATCAGGGAGGGCACCCTACAGCCATGCTCTTCCAAGGGGAAGGAGCCCATCTGTGACAACATGGAGCGCATCCAGGGTTCGTACTCTTCCCATGGGAAAGAGCCCATCTGTGACAAATGAGGAAACCCATGATTTGTTTTGCCGTGCCTCTTCACAGGGAGAAACCCATGATTTGTTTTGTCGAGTCCCTTTTTTAGTGTAGTGAGAATATGTCCAGTTTTAATTGCTATATTTGGTTGTTTGCAGTATGCCTTGTTTATTTCAGTTGTTCACAATGTGATGCTCTATATGTGCAATTATTTACTGTGCAGTACATTTCATCAATCCAGTTTTAAACTTATCGATAGGAATGCATATATTTGCTTACTGTTAAGCCTGTTATAGCTAGCATATGCCTCTTTTTAAAGTTTTTTTATTCTTCGGTTTTTTGTAGTTAGCATATGTCCAGTTTCAAATGCTATCTTTGGTTGTTCGTAGTATGCCTTGTTTATTCCAGTTATTCACAACGTGATGTTCTATATGTGCAAGTATGAACCGTGCAGTTCAATTTCATCAGTACCAGTTTCAATAATACCACTATGAATGACTACATTTGGTTGCTGCATCTTGTAGTTAACATGCCTTTCCATTTGTATTTAACAATAACCAGTGTACTTAGACCGGCACAATACCAGTTTGAATGACTATGTTTGCTTGTTGTTAAATGTTAGGCATGTTGCAGTTAACACACCTTTCCACTTGTTTTACTTTACTAGCATGCTTAAACCTGCACACTAAAGCTATCTTTTGGAGATTATTTTTTCTGCCATGGATAATTTTGGTTGATGTTTAGACTGTTGTGCTTAACATGCTTCTCGAGGTTAGTTTCATCCCATGGCTTATATATGCTCACTGTTCAGGATATCGATAGCTGGTACCATATAGGCCGGGGGCTGATAAGGGACTAATCGGTGAATCAAACTTTTAACTGAATATATCTGCAACCCATTTATCCTTAGGTTAACTAGGGCCATATGTAATATTTCTGAGGCTACATAGCAACATGCACTGTACTTAATGTCTAAATATGCAATCCTAGGCTACATAGCAACAAGGAAGAGTGTTACATTAATGTTCTGATGATGTCTAGATATACGTGAAGAGCAGCAGCACCACCAGCAACAACAACAACAACAACACAGCCCTATTTGGATACTCAACTTAGTTAGAGGTTAGAGTTAGTTTCTAGCTCATGACTAACCCTGAACTAACTCCATCCAAAGAGTTGTTTGGATGGCAGGGTTAGATTGACAATAAATGCACTAGGAGAACTAGCTCCAATTAGCACCTCTTGGGTTGGATAGTTTTTTTGGGTGGGTTATAGATGCAACTAGCTCAAACTAGCCCTCATGTTTAGATATACTTTAGGGCTATTTGAGCCCGAACTAGCTCAAACTAAATGTAACCCATGGATACATCAGTAGTTAATCAGCCGATAATTTGTAAGAATGCAACAAACTCCTTTCGGCCCATAATTTAAGATGTTAATTCATCTAATATGTGAGTATATTGGATGTTATAAGATATTATAAAAGAGTGTTGTAGTACATCATTGTGCAATTGTTGTTTAGCTTCTAATATTAACTTGGTGCTTTTAGGTACATATGTCATTGGTAAAGATCTGCGCTTCGACCCTTTCTGCGTATGGGGCAATGAGATATCGATGAACCAGCATCAAGTGAGGAAGCTGATAAAGATTGTTAGTAAAATGGGTCCAAAGATGGCAATTAAACTATTTGTTTACACTTTATCCAAGACAACAGCGAACTGCAGGATGGTAAGTAAGAACTCTGCAGCCTTCTTTTTACTGCCCATAATGAGTTGTGTTAGATGACAATGTCTGAATCTTTTTCCTTTGCAGTGGTTGCCAAAGCAGTTTACTCAAGATTACCTCTCAAACTACATGATTGGTGGGCATGCAAAGGTTAAAGTATTTCTACCACAACACGATGATTATCTAGATATTTTCATGAAGACCGTGAAGGATGGGCGGTCGGCCATCACAAGGGGTTGGACTAGAGTCTTGCGTGCCTTCTGCATGGAGGAGGGCACAATATGGGCATTCCGCTTCACCTAGTTCAGCAACCAGAAGGTATTTTTCCTCGTTCTTTACCGTCTTTAATAGTACAAGTATACAACTGTGGTTCATCATTCTTTATTTGGTTCTTATTTAATTCTTGAACATATGTACCTATGAATCGAATAATGCATTGGTTGTTTGAACCTGATGGATATGAATAAAGCTATATCATACATTCAAATTCAAATTCAAATCCGTTACAATTTGAAATAGCAGTGTCGGTGTACAAAAGTAGGGGTCCTTATGGTACCCCTTTACCTGTGCACGAGCAGTTGCAGCCGCACCTACGACCATGCTTGGCGGGGCAGAGGAGGCAAGGACGCAAGACTACCAGAGCAATGCTCAAGACCAGAAGCATGAAGAGCAGAAGGGCGAGGTGAAACTCCCCCGGCAAGGCCCTTGCCGGGGCGGCCTTCACGGCCCCGGCAAGAGCCTTGCCGGGGCAACTTGCCCAACACCAACGAGGCTACCACCCTTGAGCCTAAGAGTTCCGACACCATCGACACATTGGAACCAAGGGTCGGAGGCGCCTCCATGGTGGCATGCAGATCTTTGTGAAGGCCAAGAGCATACAAGACTAGATGAGAACCAGAAGACGAAGACCTCCGGCAGGATCCTTGCTGGAGACGCCCACAAGACCCCCGGCAAGACCCTTGCCGGGGACCCCTGCAAGACCCCGGCAAGATCCTTGCCGGGGCCCTGGCAAGGCTCTTGCCGAGGACATCTACGAGGCCGCAGCCAGGCCCTCGCCAAGGCTCCACCGTCGTTCCCACACAGCTGCCAGCCCACCAACTAGGCAGGCACCTGCGTGGCGGCATGCAGCTCCCAGGTCAACTCAGCAAGCACCTGCATGGTGGCATGTAGATCTTCGTGAAGACTCTACCACCACACCAACTCAGCAGCCAGCCAGCGTGGCACTACACGCCTCGTCAGCTTGGATGCGTGTGGAAGCAAGGCGAGGCGGCGACAGGTGGGACGAGCTTCCTTGCCGTCCCCGATAAAGCAAGAAGGGCACGTCGGCAGCGCATTTAATGCGTTTTGTCCTACGGTGCCAGGGATAAACTTGACTACTGTACAACTTTCCACCTCCTGTGTGCCACTATGGCAGCCCCTTTGACTATAAAAGGAGGCCCGCGGTGTACTGAGAGAGGATTCAGACATTTTGGACCCTGCATGCTTTGTAGCTAGTCCAAGAGCACCAGATAAACACAAACCAGCAGGAGTAGGGTATTACGCGTCACTCGCAGCCCGAACTTGGATAAACCCCCGGTGTTGATCTTCTAAACCCGCTCTTTCCACAGCCCCACGCCCGCCAACCGTAGAAGGGATTCCCCGTGATCCCATAGGTGTCGTTTCCACTGACATCTTTGGCGCGCCAGAATAGGGGGTCGCAAGCTGTGAAAATCCGGTTTTGAAGCCGACGCCTTGACTTCATCATCACGATGGCCCCCAAGAAGAAGGGGATGATAGCGATCGGGTCATTTGGAGTAGGCCCGCCTGCACCAGCGCGGGCGGGCAATGGGGCGGCCACTGATGGCGCCGGAGGCGCCGCCTGTGAGCATCCACGACACTCTAGCACTCGGAGCCGGGCGAGTGACGCCGTACGGGCCCAAGATGACGAGCCACATGCCGCTGGGCCCGGGGACTGGGCTCTGCTGCCCACGGGCGGAGCAGTGACCTTCCTAAGCCGCGCGCGATGAGCAACACCGCGACGTCGGCGCCCTCGGGCGCCGCCGCGGGAAGAGCCCTGTGCGTCACTCTCAGGACGCATCAGGCCAGCATGCGCACCGGGACGCTGGCGGAAGCGGCACGCGGCCGCGAGACCGTGATAGAGCTCCTTCTAACATGGTTAGAAGTCGGAGCGCGTCACGGTCCACGCAGCTTTCGCCGGCACCCACGCCAGCCGAAGCGCTGGCGCACGTACAATTGCTCCTTGATACGTCTCCAACATATCTATAATTTTTGATTTCTTTACTTGTGCCGGTGCTTTTCCCTCTATGGGTAGTTCTATTCTTCATAGAACTAGTAGTCTTGCGGACGCTATCGCCATGCTTGTAGTTGAACTTGAAAGACAATTTATGCACATGCATCCCTGCATACAGAGGATTTTCCTAGAATTTTCTAACATTGAGAATTCTTCTGTTAAGCGTGCTGCTACTATTTTTTGGGCTTATGAATTCAGATTTATTATAAAAGAGGCCAAAGAAATCTTTGCGCATTATAGGGTGGATGCTGGACGTCCTCCCATAGAAACTATCTTATTTGATCAAGAGGAAATAATGCGTTTTCAATCTCTAGATTATGTTGCTTTTAATGAAAACCTTAGAAAAAAGGTCCCTACCAATGTTCTAGTTGATAGAATTTCTGAACTTAATGATGATTTGGCTATTCGAAATAATGAGCTAGGATATTCTCTAGGCTCACAAAGTTCTGCCAAAAGAATGCTTATAACGATGAATTGGTTGTGCAATACGAAGGGCCGAAGGAGGAACCTATACCTCCTAAAATTGATCTTGGGGACTTTTGTCCCATTAAATTTAGCCCTTTTGATTACTTTTGCGTGCCTCAAAGGAAACTTGCTGCTGAACGCAGAGAATATGAAATGAGTTTTAATGATCTATCCTCTTACTATGGCACTACCTAGATCTATCCTTGCTTTTATGCCTAGCTAGGGGCGTTAAACGATAGCACTTGTTGGGAGGCAACCCAATTTTATTTTTAGTTTTTTTTTGCTTTTTGCTTCTGTTTAGGAATAAATATTTGTTCTAGCCTCTGGTTAGATGTGTTTTTATGTTTTAATTAGTGTTTGTGCCAAGTTAAACCTATAGGATCTTCTTGGATGATAGTTATTTGATCTTGCAGAAAATTCCAGAAACTTTCTGTTCACGAAAATAATTGTTAAAAATGACTAGAACGTGATAAAATATTGATTCCAATTGCTGCTGATCAATAAACAAATATTCTAGGTCGTCCTATTTTGGCTGAATTTTTGGAGTTCCAGAAGTTTGCGTTAGTTACAGATTACTACAGACTGTTCTATTTTTGACAGATTCTGTTTTTCGCGTGTTGTTTGCTTATTTTGATGAATCTATGGCTAGTAAAATAGTTTATAAACCATAGAGAAGTTGGAATACAGTAAGTTTAACACCAATATAAATAAAGAATGAGTTCATTACAGTACCTTGAAGTGGTCTTTTGTTTTCTTTCGCTAACGGAGCTCACGGGATTTTCTGCTGAGTTTTGTGTTGTGAAGTTTTCAAGTTTTGGGTGAAAGATTTGATGGATTATGGAACAAGGAGTGGCAAGAGCCTAAGCTTGGGGATGACCATGGCACCCCCAAGATAATCTAAGGACACCTAAAAGCCAAAGCTTGGGGATGCCCCGGAAGGCGTCCCCTCTTTCGTCTACTTCCATCGGTAACTTTACTTGGAGCTATATTTTTATTCACCACATGATATGTGTTTTGCTTGGAGCGTCTTGTATTATTTGAGTCTTTGCTTTTTAGTTTACCACAATCATCTTTGCTGTACACACCTTTTGAAAGAGACACACATGATTCGGAAATTATTAGAGTACTCTATGTGCTTCACTTATATCTTTTGAGTTATATAGTTTTTGCTCTAGTACTTCGCTTATATCTTTTAGAGCACGGTGGTGGATTTGTTTTATATAAACTATTGATCTCTCATGCTTCACTTAGATTATTTTGAGAGTCTTAAATAGCATGGTAATTTTCTTAAATAATCCTAATATGCTAGGTATTCAAGATTAGTAAAAACTTTCTTATGAGTGTGTTGAATACTAAGAGAAGTTTGATGCTTGATGATTGTTTTGAGATATGGAGGTAGTGATGCCAAAGTTGTGCTAGTTGAGTAGTTGTGAATTTGAGAAATACTTGTGTTGAAGTTTGCAAGTCCCGTAGCATGCATGTATGGTAAACGTTATGTAACAAATTTGAAACATGAGGTGTTCTTTGATTGTCCTCCTTATGAGTGGCGGTCGGGGACGAGCGATGGTCTTTTCCTACCAATCTATCCCCCTAGGAGCATGTGCGTAGTGCTTGGTTTTTGATGGCTTGTAGATTTTTGCAATAAGTATGTGAGTTCTTTATGACTAATGTTGAGTCCATGGATTATACGCACTCTCACCTTTCCATCATTGCTAGCCTCTTCGATACCGTGCATTGCCCTTTCTCACATTGAGAGTTGGTGCAAACTTCGCCGGTGCATCCAAACCCGGTGATATGATACGCTCTTTCACACAAAAAACTCCTTATATCTTCCTCAAAACAGCCACCATACCTACCTATTATGGCATTTCCATAGCCATTCCGAGATATATTGCCATGCAACTTTCCACCGTTCCGTTTATCATGACACGTTCATTATTGTCATATTGCTTTGCATGATCATGTAGTTGACATAGTATTTGTGGCAAAGCCACCGTTCATAATTCTTTCATACATGTCACTCTTGGTTCATTGCATATCCCGGTACACCGCCGGAGGTATTCATATAGAGTCATACTCTGTTCTAGTATCGAGTTGTAATTATTGAGTTGTAAATGAATAGAAGTGTGTTGATCATCATTTTCTAGAGCATTGTCCCAAGTGAGGAATAAAAAAATAGAAAGGCAATAAAAAAAGAGAAGGCCCAAAAAATTGAGAGAAAAAGAGAGAAGGGACAATGTTACTATCCTTTTACCACACTTGTGCTTCAAAGTAGCACCATAATCTTCATGATAGAGAGTCTCTTGTTTTGTCATTTTCATATACTAGTGGGAATTTTTCATTACAGAACTTGGCTTGTATATTCCAACAATGGGCCTCCTCAAGCGCCCTAGGTCTTCGTGAGCAAGCAAGTTGGATGCACACCCACTTAGTTTCTTTTGTTGAGCTTTCATATATTTATAGCTCTAGTGCATCCGTTGCATGGAAATCCCTACTCCTTGCATTAACATCAATCAATGGGCATCTCCATAGCTCATTGATTAGCCTCGTTGATGTGAGACTTTCTCCTTTTTTGTCTTCTCCACATAACCCCCATCATCATATTCTATTCCACCCATAGTGCTATATCCATGGCTCACGCTCATGTATTGCGTGAAGGTTGTAAAGTTTGAGATTACTAAAGTATGAAACAATTGCTTGGCTTGTCATCAGGGTTGTGCATGATGAGAGCATTCTTGTGTGACGAAAATGGAGCATGACTAAACTATACGATTTTGTAGGGATGAACTTTCTTTGGCCATGTTATTTTGAGAGGACATAATTGCTTACTTAGTATGCTTGAAGTATTATTATTTTTATGTCAATATTGAACTTTTATCTTGAATCTCTCAGTTCTGAATATTCATACCACAATTAAGAAGAATTATATTGAAATTATGCCAAGTAGCATTCCACATCAATAATTATGTTTTTATCAATTACCTACTCGAGGACGAGCAAGAATTAAGCTTGGGGATGCTTGATATGTCTCCAACGTATCTATAATTTTTGATTGCTCCATGCTATATTATCTTCTGTTTTGGACATTATTGGGTTTTATTATACACTTTTATATTATTTTTGGGACTAACCTATTAACCGGAGGCCCAACCCAGAATTGCTGTTTTTTTGCCTATTTCAGAGTTTCACAGAAAAAGAATATCAAACGGAGTCCAAACGGAATGAAACCTTCGGGAACGTGATTTTCGGAACGAACATGATCCAGAGGACTTGGACCCTACGTCAAGAAAGCTACCAAGAAGCCACGAGGTAGGGGGGCGCGCCTACCCCCCTGGGCGCGCCCTCCACCCTCGTGGGCCCCATGTTGCTCCACCGACGTACTCCTTCCTCCTATATATACCTAAGTACCCCCAAACTACCAGATACGGAGCCAAAAACCTAATTCCACCGCCGCAACCTTATGTACCCATGAGATCCCATCTTGGCGCCTGTTCCGGAGCTCCGCCGGAGGGGGCATCGATCATGGAGGGCTTCTACATCAACACCATAGCCTCTCCGATGATGTGTGAGTAGTTTACTTCAGTCCTTCGGGTCCATAGTTATTAGCTAGATGGCTTCCTCTCTCTTTTTGGATCTCAATACAATGTTCTCCCCCTCTGTCGTGGAGATCTATTCGATGTAATCTTCTTTTGCAGTGTGTTTGTTGAGACCGATGAATTGTGGGTTTATGATCAAGTTTATCTATGAACAATATTTGAATCTTCTGAATTCTTTTATGTATGATTGGTTATCTTTGCAAGTCTCTTCGAATTATCAGTTTGGTTTGGCCTACTAGATTGATCTTTCTTGCAAGGAGAAGTGCTTAGCTTTGGGTTCAATCTTGCGGTGTCCTTTCCCAGTGACAGTAGGGGCAGCAAGGCACGTATTGTATTGTTGCCATCGAGGATAACAAGATGGGGTTTATATCATATTGCATGAATTTATCCCTCTACATCATGCCATCTTACTTAAAGCATTACTCTGTTCTTATGAACTTAATACTCTAGATGCATGCTGGATAGCGGTCGATGTGTGGAGTAATAGTAGTAGATGCAGGCAGGAGTCGGTCTACTTGTCTCGGACATGATGCCTATATACATGATCATACCTAGATATTCTCATAACTATGCTCAATTCTGTGAATTGCTCAACAGTAATTTGTTCACCCACCGTAAATACTTATGCTCTTGAGAGAAGCCACTAGCGAAACCTATGGCCCCCGGGTCTATTTTCCATCATATTAATCTCCCGACAACAAGCTATTTCTAGCGCCGTTTTTGTTTTACTTTCTTTATTTTGCATCTTTATCACAAAAATACCAAAAATATTATCTTATCATATCTATCAGATCTCACTCTTGTAAGTAACCGTGTAGGGATTGACAACCCCTTATCGCGTTGGTTGCGAGGATTTATTTGTTTGTGTAGGTGCGAGGGACTCGTGCGTGGCCTCCTACTGGATTGATACCTTGGTTCTCAAAAACTGAGGGAAATACTTACGCTACTTTGCTGCATCACCCTTTCCTCTTCAAGGGAAAACCAACGCAGTGCTCAAGAGGTAGCACTCCTCGACTTCCCGCCCGCTGCGGAGAAGCTCGACGAGTGGAGAGCCACCATTCAAAGCCTCGTCAGCTTCATCAACAAAGATGAGCCACTCCCAGCGGGACCCTCGTGCTGGCGTTCTGTCAAGCCGACGCGTGCTGACGGTGAGAGGACCAGGGATGCTGCGACCATGGTGCACTCTCCTCTCCCGCGGCCGCGACAGCAGTCGCTGGCTCACCGGGCCGACGTCCGCGACGAAGTTTCTACGGCATCATTTGACCCGTGAGCCCGTTGCGACCAACGCCAAGTCCTTCGGGAGCGAGCCCAGGAAGACGCTCGAACCACCATCAAACGACGACGGGAGACGCGCCATCAGTCAGATCGGCGTGCGGGGCCTACTATGGACCAGCCGGCGCCGGGGGGCTCCGGCGACCTGCCTTATGAGGTGGGTTGTCCAGCCTTTACCCGAGAGTTGCGGCAGTTCCAGTGGCCCTCCCACCACACGTTCAAGCCTGATGTTGGCGAGAAGTACAGTGGTAAGACTCACCCGTCGGAGTTCCTCAGCATCTACACCATCGCGATGCAAGCTGCCGGAGACAAGGTGCTTGCCAATTACTTCCCGTTGGCACTCAAACCCAACGTCATGTCATGGTTGATGCATTTGCCAGTGGATTCCATTTCTTCTTGGTCGGATTTGTGTCATGAGTTTGTTGGCGCCATCACTGGAGGCCACCAAGCTCATGGCCAGGCAAGCGATTTGCATATCACCCCCAGAAAGAAGACAAAAACATACGCAAGTACATACAGAGGTTTAGCCGGGTGCAGTACAACATCCCAGATGTTCATCCCGCCGCTGTCATCAGCGCATTCCATCAGAATGTGCGCAACCGCAAGATGCGTGAAGAGTTGGCGATGAACAAGGTCAAGGATGTGGCCGAACTTTATGTTCTGGCCGATAGATGTGTTCGAGCTGAAGAGCGGAGGAAGTACCCCGGCGAAGACGCCGGTGCGGAAACCGACTCCACAGACGAAGACACCGCCGCCCCGGCAAAGAAGGGCCGGCGCCGCAACAGGAAGCGTAAGGGCAAGACTGTGCTTGCCGTTGAGTGATCCGGCGACCCCGGCGCTGCCAGGAAGGCCAAGGCTGACGACCCTGGCAAGGAGGTTGCCGGGCGCGCCACCTGCCGGGCCTTGGCGGCCGCCGACAAGCCAGGAGGCTCCGACAAGCAGTACTGCAAGATCCACCGCACCAAGGGCCATGACCTGCAGAACTGCCGGCAGGTTTAGCTGCTTGCAGAGAAGCAGAAAGCTGAATATGAAAGGCGGGACAAGGAGAAGGGTCAGGATGGTGCTGAGGGGTCTGGCAAGAAGCGTGGCGGCCCAAGGAGGTCACCGCGGAAAAGATAATCAACAAGAGAGGCCCGCTCGGGGCCGCGACAAGAAGGAGGAAGATGATGATCATGACGAGGACGACGAGTCCGGTGAGCACGAATTCCAGAAACCTACAGAGGCCATGTGCATCGATGGTGGCGCCTCGCTGCACACCTCTCACCGCCAACTGAAGCAGTGGGCGCGTGAGGTCACTGTGGCAGAGCCATCGTTCGATGCCCAGAAACCACCGAAGTGGTCCCGCACGCCCATCATTTTTTACACCGAGGATCACCCTGATCGCACAATTGTGGTCGGGTGTTTGCCGTTGTTGGTTTCACCAACAATACGCAACCTCAAGGTGACAAAAGTGCTGGTTGACGGCGGGGTCGGTCTGAATTTGATCTCGCCCGCTGTGATCAAGAAGCTGCAGATTCCTGATGGAGATCTCGAGGAGACGGGCACGTTTCAAGGGGTCAACCTGGGAAGGAGTCAGCCGATAGGTAAAATCACGCTGCCCGTTACGTTTGGGGGCGAGCTGAACTATAGGACGGAGAAGATCGTTTTTGATGTCGCCGAGATCCCCTTGCCGTACAACGGGATCCTTGGCCGCCCAGCTGGCCAAGTTCATGGCGGTGGCACACTACACCTACAACACATTGAAGATGCCAGGGCCGCTGACCATCATTACCGTCCCCTCTGACAAGAAAGACGCGCTCATCTGCACCGACCAACTCTATCGAGAGGCAGTTGCAGCAAATACCGCCAAGGCACTTGCTCCTACCGCTGAAGCCCCGGGAAGGAAGAAGGCCAACAAGGCCTCTGCCGGCAAGACCTCTTCTGGCGAGACCTTTTCCGGCAAGACCTCTTGCACCCACTCTGGCAAGCGCACCTCTTCGGAGTGTCGTGCTCCCGTTGAGGACATGCCATAGAGCTCCATGATACGTCTCCGTCGTATCTACTTTTCCAAACAATTTTGCCCTTGTTTTGGACTCTAACTTGCATGATTTTAATGGAACTAACCCGGACTGACGATGTTTTCAGCAGAATTGCCATGGTGTTATTTTTGTGCAGAAATAAAAGTTCTCGGAATGACCTGAAACTTCACGGAGAATATTTTTGGAATTAATAAAAAATACTAGCGAAAGAATCAAGGCCAGGGGGCCCACCCCTGTCCACGAGGGTGGGGGCGCGCCTACCCCCCTGGGCGCGCCCCCTGCCTCGTGGGCCCCCTGGTGCTCCACCGACCTCAACTCCAACTCTATATATTCACGTTCGGGGAGAAAAAAATCAAAGAGAAGGATTCATCGCGTTTTACGATACGGAGCCGCCGCCAAGCCCTAATCTCTCTCGGGAGGGCTGATCTGGAGTTTGTTTGGGACTTCAGAGAGGGGAATCCATCGCCGTCGTCATCATCAACCATCCTCCATCACCAATTTCATGATGCTCACCGCCGTGCGTGAGTAATTCCATCGTAGGCTTGCTGGAGGGTGATGGGTTGGATGAGATTTATCATGTAATCGAGTTAGTTTTGTTAGGGTTTGATCCCTAGTATCCACTATGTTCTGAGATTGATGTTGCTATGACTTTGCTATGCTTAATGCTTGTCACTAGGGCCCGAGTGCCATGATTTCAGATCTGAACCTATTATGTTTTCATGAATATATGTGAGTTCTTGATCCTATCTTTCAAGTCATTAGTCACCTACTATGTGTTATGATCCGGCAACCCCGAAGTGACAATAATACCACTCCCGGTGATGACCGTAGTTTGAGGAGTTCATGTATTCACTATGTGTTAATGCTTTGGTCCGGTACTCTATTAAAAGGAGGCCTTAATATCCCTTAGTTTCCAATAGGACCCCGCTGCCACGGGAGGGTAGGACAAAAGATGTCATGCAAGTTCTTTTCCATAAGCACGTATGACTATATTTGGAATACATGCCAACATTACATTGATGAACTGGAGCTAGTTCGGTGTCACCCTATGTTATAACTGTTGCATGAGGAATCGCATCCGACATAATTATCCATCACTGATCCAATGCCTACGAGCTTTTCACATATTGATCTTTGCTTAGTTACTTTTCCGTTGCCACTATTACAATTACTACAAAACTGCTACTGTTACTTTTGCCACCGTTACCTTTACTTCCATACTACTTTGCTGTAGATATTAAGTTATCCAGGTGTGGTTGAATTGACAACTCAACTGCTAATACTTGAGAATATTCTTTGGCTTCGCTTGTGTCGAATCAATAAATTTGGGTTGAATACTCTACCCTCGAAAACTGTTGCGATCCCCTATACTTGTGGGTTATCAAGACTATTTTCTGGCGCCGGTGCCGGGGAGCATAGCTCTATTCTTTGAGTCACTTAGGATTTATATCTGCTGGTCACTATGAGGAACTTGAAAGACGAGAAAACCAAAATTTATCCCTCAACTACAAGGGGAGGTAAGGAACTGCCATCTAGCTCTGCACTTGATTCTCCTTCTATTTTGAGTAAACTTGCGACACCTAAACCTACTTCTGCTATTAATTCTGATATATCGCATGTTATTGATGATGCCACGTTTGCTATGCATGATACTTATGATGAAACTACTACTATGCTTGATAATACTGTGCCACTAGGTGAATTTCTTGATGAACAACTTGCTAGCGCTAGAAAGAATGAAATTATTGAAACTAATAATATTGAAGAAAGTGATGATGAAGATTCTCCCCCTAGATATGAATTGCCTGTTGTGCCTGAGGGTTATGTTATGGATGAAGAAACTGCTAGAGATTTTCTTGCTTGCAATGATAGAAATGATCTTAAGAAATTGTTAGCTAAGCTGAAAGAAAAATCTTTGAATGCTAGAATGAAATATGACCCTGCTTTTGCTACTTCACCTATCTATGTTACTGATAAGGATTATGATTTCTCTGTTCATCCTGAGATAATTACTTTGGTTGAATCTGATCCTTTTTATGGCTATGAATCTGAAACTGTTATGGCATATCTTACTAAATTAAATGATATAGACACCCTATTCACTAATGATGAGAAAACTCGCTACTACTATATCCTTAAATTATTTCCGTTCTCATTAAAGGGTGATGCTAAGACATGGTTTAATTCTCTTGATCCTGGTTGTGTGCGTAGTCCCCAGGATATGATTTATTACTTCTCTGCTAAATATTTCCCTGCTCATAAGAAACAAGCTGCCTTAAGGGAAATATATAATTTTGTGCAAATTGAAGAAGAGAGTCTCCCACAAGCTTGGGGGAGGCTTCTCCAATTACTTAATGCTTTGCCTGATCATCCTCTCAAGAAAAATGAAATATTTGATATCTTTTATAATGGACTAACCGATGCTTCCAGAGACCACCTGGATAGTTGTGCTGGTTGTGTTTTCAGGGAAAGAACATTTGGTCAAGCTGAATTGCTATCGAATAATATGTTGACTAATGAAAATAATTGGACACTTCCTAAACCAACTCCTAAGCCAACTCCGAAGAAAAGGGGTATTCTATTTCTCAGTCCTGAAGATATGCAAGAGGCAAAGAAATCTATGAAAGAAAAAGGTACTAAAGCTGAAGATGTTAAGAATTTACCACCTATTGAAGAGATACATGGTCTTGCTAACCCGACACAGGTAGTAAAGGTAAATTCTCTCTATAGATTTGATGAAGGTGATATTCCTCGTTATAAGTCTGCTAGCCAACGCTTAGATGAGTTTGATAATTTTATTGTTAAACAAGAAAACTTCAATGCTTATGTTGGTAGACAATTGAAACGTAATGCTTATATGATTGAACACTTGAGTGATTATATGTCTAGAGTTAAAGGTGAACTTAAACTCATTAGTAAACATGCTTCTATGGTTACCACTCAAGTAGAGCAAGTGCTTAAAGCTCAGAATGATTTGCTCAATGAATTAAACAATAAGAAAAATGATAATGTTGTTAGAGTAATGACTAGAGGGGGTAAAATGGCTCAGGAACCTTTGTATCCTGAGGGCCACCCTAAGAGAATTGAGCAGGATTCTCAGAGAACTAATGTTCATGCACCTAGTCCTTCTAAAAATAAGAAAAGGAAAAAATGATAGGACTTTGCATGCTTCTAGTGAACTTGTTGTAGACACACCTGAGAATCCCAATGATATTTCTATTTCTGGTGCTGAAACACAATCTGGTAATGGACATGAACCTAGTGATAATGTTAATGATGATGTTCATGATGATGCTCCACCTAGCAATAATAATGATGTAGAAATTGAACATGCTATTGATCTTGATAACCCACAATCAAAGAAATAAAGTTATGATAAGAGAGACTTTGTTGCTAGGAAGCACGGTAAAGAAAGAGAACCATGGGTTCAGAAACCCATGCCTTTTCCTCCCAAAACATCCAAGAAAAAGGATGATGAGGATTTTGAGCGCTTTGCTGAAATGATTAGACCTATCTTCTTGCATATGCGTTTTACTGATATGCTTAAAATGAATCCTTATGCTAAATATATGAAGGATATTGTTACAAATAAAAGAAAGATACCAGAAGCTGAAATTTCCACCATGCTTGCTAATTATACTTTTAAAGGTGGAATACCTAAGAAACTAGGAGATCCAGGAGTACCAACTATACCATGCTCCATTAAAAGAAACTATGTTAAAACTGCTTTATGTGATCTTGGAGCCGGTGTTAGTGTTATGCCTCTCTCTTTATATCGTAGACTTGATTTGAATAAGTTGACACCTACTGAAATATCTTTGCAAATGGCCGATAAATCAACTGCTGTACCTGTCTGTATTTGTGAGGATGTGCCTGTTGTGGTTGCAAATGTTACTATTTTAACGGACTTTGTTGTTCTTGATATTCCCGAGGACGATAGTATGTCGATTATCCTTAGACCCTTTTTGAATACTGCAGGGGCTGTTATTGATTGCAACAAAGGCAATGTCACTTTTCATGTTAATGGTAATGAGCATACGGTACACTTTCCGAGGAAACAACCTCAAGTCCACAGTATCAATTCTATTGGAAAAATTCCATCGATTACTATCAGAGGTTTTGAATTTCCTCTTCCTACTGTCAAGAAGAAATATGATACTCTTATTATTGGGGACGTGCATATCCCCGTTGAGGTAACTTAGTGTTATTCGAAATTTCTCCGGTTTCATGCGATTCAGAATGAATTTGTTAACAAGACTTGATCAACCTTGTTTGTGGATTCCTTTTGATGAGCATGAGATGGATGAAGTTAGAAAGCACAACCTTCTGTACCCTCCTTTTACTTTCTGTTATTTAGAATAAATAAAGCAAAATTAGTATATTATGCCTGTTTTCTGATTTATCCGTGCAATAAAAAATACCCAAAAAATAAAAGTTCTCCAAATGACCTGAAAATGAAATATGATTTTTTCTAGGATATTTGAGAATATCTGGCACTGAGAACACAGTAGGGGGAGCAAGCTCCTAGCCACGAGGGTCCAAGGCGTGCCCACCCCCCTGGGCGCGCCCCCTGCCTCGTGGGCCCCTGGTGGCCCCCCTCCACTTATTCCTGCACCCACACACTCCTTCTTCCTCCCAAAAAAAAATCACCAATCAGCTCAAGCACGAGTTCTTGCTCTTCTTGCTGCGATTTTCGATCTCCTTGCTCAAAGCTCCACTCACAAAACTGCTTTGGGGGATTGTTCTTCGGTATGTGACTCCTCCAATGGTCCAATTAGTTTTTGTTCTAGTGCTTTATTCATTGCAATTTTTTGCTGCTTTGGTGACCCTGTTCTTGAGCTTGCATGTCAAATTTATTTGGTCCCAAGTAGTTCTAATGCATGATATAGTCTCTAGGCACTTGCGGGAGTAGTTGCTATCAATTTTGTTGAGTTTGGTTCACTTTTAATTTAAGTTACTAAAAAATTCAGAAATTTTCAGAAAATGATTAAGAGATTTTTGAGGGGCTCTTCTAGCCGAAGCTCGAAGGATAAGCAAAGTGAAGAGGATAAGAAGCCCAAATATAATCTCCCTCGCACCGCAGAGGTTCGGCCGTGTGAATGGCCTTGTGATGAGTTCTTGAGAGCAGCCGGGATTCATGATGATTTTTATTATTTGGCTGAGAATGCGGGTCTCACCGACTTCCTCCACGACCAGCGCAAACAGTATCTCCTACTCACTAATATTTTTGTGCAAAATTTTCGTTTCCATGCTAGGAGATCACCACCTTTGGTGGATTTTTATTTATATGATGAGTTTAAGGAGATCTCACTATTTGATTTCTGCCGGGTCTGTAAGATACCCTTTGAGGGCAGCATAGAGGAACCACATCGTAATGATGTGGAAGGGTTTATTGATATGATTGCTGTAGGGGAAACGAGGAAGGTTTCTGATGCAAGAATCACTAGCATACATTTTCCTGTTCTGCGTTACTTTGCAATATTTGCTAGTAGATGTTTAATTGGTCGTGGGAACTGTGGGAACCTTAGTGCTCCTGATATTGTTATTTTGCGCCATGCCTTGTTTCGTGATACTACTTTCAGTTTAGGTGCTATTGTTGCTAAAAGGTTAAATCTGAATCGCACAAAGGGTCCCGTCCTCGGGGGCATCTTTGCTTCGCACCTTGCTGCACACTTTAATATACCTATTAGGCATTATGAGAAAGAAGAAAAGTTGATGCCCCCTGTCTTTCTAGACTACAAGAGTATGGTAGCACCTGATTTTATTGTTAAGAATAAGAAAAAGATGCTTAACTATAGATTGATATTTGATAAAAATTACTTTGGGACTATTACCTTGCCTGCTCCTTCTTTGTTCAACATATCTTCAGGCATGTACCTTGTTCTGCCGGAGGCCATTCATGCCTACCGGAACCTAATACCAGCTCCAGAGCCCGAGCTGGAGCCACCACTTGGTCCTCACCATCAGTCTGTTTATCGGTGGGATCCGGAGGAGATCGCCAACCAGTGGCACCCCGAGGAACCTCCTCAGTACACCTGAGAGAGTAGCTTTGATCCTTGGGCATAGACCAACTTAGGCCAAAAGCCTAAGCTTGGGGGAGTACGTATTTCTCACCGACATTACATTCATGTTCACACACTCATTCTAGTTGTCGGTGCTCATACTGTTTCATTGTACTATCCATGCTAGTTTATTTTATTTTCTCGCTTTCTTCTTGTGTGTTTGAAAACCTTAAGAAAAACCAAAAAAATTAGTTGCAGCTTTTAGTTAGTTTACTTTCCATGCCTGTAGTAGTGGTAACTAAAAGAAAACCCAAAAAGATTTCTTGTTCTTCTTTTACTTGTTGGGAGCTTTCCCGTGTAAATAGTTTTATTTCTTTTCTTTTCTTTGGGGGTCGAGAGGAGAAGACCATAATGAAAATGTTGTAGTGGCTCTTATATGCATTATTGTTAATTTAACCAAGAGCCCATATTGCCTTGTCTTCTCCCTTGTATTGAATGCTTGCAGATTCCACCTTAGTCCAAATGCACGTGCACTATTATTATTATCCACACCGTTCGGTCGTGCAAGTGAAAGGCAATAATGACGATATATGATGGACTGACTAAGATGAGAAAAGCTGGTATGAACTCGACCTCTCTTGTTTTTGTAATTATGATTAGTTCATCGTTCCTGATTCAGCCTATTATGAATGAAACATGTTTGCAATGACAATTAGAGATTATAGTTGCTTATGCCATGCTTAATTAGCTAGGAGTTTATAATGGTTTACCTTGCGTGCCAACATGCTATTAAAATGGTTGTGATGTGGTATGATAGGGTGGTATCCTCCTTTGAATGATTCAAGTGGCTTGACTTGGCACATGTTCACACATGTAGTTGAAACAAAATCAACATAGCCTCCACGATATTTATGTTCATGGTGGATTATATCCTACTCATTCTTGCACTCAATGTTTATTAATTTTAATGCATGTTCATGACTGTTGTCGCTCTCTAGTTGGTCACTTCCCAGTCTTTTTCTAAGCTTCACTTGTACTAAGCAGGAATACTGCTTGTGCATCCACTTCCATACACCCCAAAGTTATTCCATATGAGTCCACCATACCTTCCTATATGCGGTATCTACCTGCCGTTCCAAGTAAATTTGTATGTGCCAAACTCTAAACCTTCAAATGAAATTCTGTTTTGCATGCTCGAATAGCTCATGTATCAACTAGGGTTGTCTGTATCTTCTATGCTAGGCGGGTTATTCTCAAGAGGAGTGGACTCCGCTCCTCACTCACGAGAAAATGGCTGGTCACCGGGATGCCCAGTCCCATGCTCAAATCAAATCAAAATAATTGCAAACAAAACTCCCCTAGGACTGTTGTTAGTTGGAGGCACCCATTGTTTCGGGCAAGCCATGGATTGATGCTTGTTGGTGGAGGGGGAGTATAAATTTACCATTCTGCTTGGGAACCACCTATAATGTGTGTAGCATGGAAGATATCGAGATCTCTCAGTTGTCATGTTGACAATGAAAGTATGCCTCTCAAAATATTATTTATCTCTATTTGAAAATCGAGCTCTGGCACCTCTACAAATCCCTGCTTCCCTCTGCGAAGGGCCTATCTATTTACTTTTATGTTGAGTCTTCCTCATCTTATTAAAAAGCACCAGTTGGAGAGCACTGCTGTCATTTGCATCCATTACTATTAATTTACATTGAGTATGACTATGACTGGATCTCTTTTACCATGAATTACAATGTTTAGTCAGTCCTTGATCTTCAGAGGTGCTCTGCATTTATGTTTTGCGGTCTCAGAAAGGGCTAGCGAGATACCATCTTGGTATATCATATTATGATTGTTTTGAGAAAGTGTTGTCATCCGAGATTTATTATTATTGCTCGCTAGTTGATTATGTCATTGATATGAGTAAACATGAGACCTAAGTGTTATTGTGAATATGGTTACTTCATAATCTTTGCTGAAAACTTGAATGCTGGCTTTACATATTTACGCAACAAGAGCAAACAGAGTTTGCAAAAGTTTTTCTTTATCACTTTCAGTTTGTCAACTGAATTGCTTGAGGACAAGCAAAGGTTTAAGCTTGGGGGAGTTGATACGTCTCCATCGTATCTATTTTTCCAAACACTTTTTCCCTTGTTTTGGACTCTAACTTGCATGATTTGAATGGAACTAACCCGTACTGACGCTTTTTTCAGCAGAATTGCCATGGTGTTATTTTTGTGCAGAAATAAAAGTTCTCGGAATGACCAGAAACTTCACGGAGAATATTGTTGGAATTAATAAAAATACTGGTGAAAGAATCAAGGCTAGTGGGCCCACACCCTGTCCACGAGGGTGGGGGCGCGCCTACCCCCTGGGCGCGCCCCCTGCCTCGTGGGCCCCCTGGTGCTCCACCGACCTCAACTCCAACTCTATATATTCACGTTTGGGGAGAAAAAAATCAGAGGGAAAGATTCATCGCGTTTTACGATACGGAGCCGCCACCCAGCCCTAATCTCTCTCGGGAGGGCTGGTCTGGAGTCCGTTCGGGGCTCCGGAGAGGGGAATCTGTCGCCGTCGTCATCATGAACCATTGTCCATCACCAATTTCATGATGCTCACCGCCGTGCGTGAGTAATTCCATCGTAGGCTTGCTGGACGGTGATGGGTTGGATGAGATTTATCATGTAATCGAGTTAGTTCTGTTAGGGTTTGATCCCTAGTATCCACTATGTTCTGAGATTGATGTTGCTATGACTTTGCTATGCTTAATGCTTGTCACTAGGGCCCGCGTGCCATGATTTCAGATCTGAACCTATTATGTTTTCATGAATATATGTGAGTTCTTGATCCTATCTTTCAAGTCATTAGTCACCTACTATGTGTTATGATCCGGCAACCCCGAAGTGACAATAATTGGGACCACTCCCGGTGATGACCGTAGTTTGAGGAGTTCATGTATTCACTATGTGTTAATGCTTTGGTCCGGTACTCTATTAAAAGGAGGCCTTAATATCCCTTAGTTTCCAATAGGACCCCGCTGCCACGGGAGGGTAGGACAAAAGATGTCATGTAAGTTCTTTTCCATAAGCACATATGACTATATTCGGAATACATGCCTACATTACATTGATGAACTGGAGCTAGTTCGGTGTCACCCTATGTTATAACTGTTGCATGAGGAATCGCATCTGACATAATTATCCATCACTGATCCAATGCCTACGAGCTTTTCACATATTGATCTTTGCTTAGTTACTTTTCCGTTGCCACTGTTACAATTACTACAAAAATGCTACTGTTACTTTTGCCACCTTTACCATTACTTCCATACTACTTTGCTACTAAATATTTTGCTGCATATATTAAGTTATCCAGGTGTGGTTGAATTGACAACTCAACTGCTAATACTTGAGAATATTCTTTGGCTCCTGTCGGGGATATACCCCGCGGTATGACCCGGCCGGATATATGTCTCAGCCGGACTTGGCGACTCACTGGCGACCCGCCAGAACCTGGCGGTTTACGGTGACCCCCTGAAATATTACTACTCATTAGTAAACCGGCAGACAGGTCAGACGGACGACAAGGCCCAAGGCCCAGTAGGCCGGTTCATGTGATGGTGGGCCGGTTTACAAGGAAATGCATAAGGAATATTTGTCTTACAAGGAGTTAAGACCTGGACTTGTATCCGGTTTGTATTAGAGATAGACTAGTCCTAATCCTAATAGGACTCCACATGTAACCCGCCCCTTCAACATATATAAGGAGGGGCAGGGCTCACCAAAGAGGGACAAGCAAGGAAGCAAGAAGAAACAATCTCTAGGGCTAGACACAAAGAGCCGGTTTACCGGCGACTCTCTCGTGATCATAATGAGACCTAGCCTCAAA
The DNA here is from genome assembly GCF_018294505.1 of Triticum aestivum. Classification (NCBI taxonomy): domain Eukaryota; kingdom Viridiplantae; phylum Streptophyta; class Magnoliopsida; order Poales; family Poaceae; genus Triticum; species Triticum aestivum. The sequence continues at coordinate 70,122,486 of NC_057811.1, forward strand.
CAGCATGCAGGGTTATTACCCGATGATGTTTCCCGGGGCCCGAAGCTGTCTAAATCCTTGTCTTGTGTTGCGTCTCTCGATTCCGCTCAACCCCTCTCAAGCTACCACATGGATGCGTTGGCCTCGCGACTAAGTCCTGACACTAAGGACATCTGCCGTGACAAAACCACGACAGTTGGCGCCCACCGTGGGGCCTGCGCACGGTAGTGTTGAGTTCTTGGAGGGATCTCTTCCAGGGATCGAGAAGTTTACAACCCGCCGGATGAAGAAGAACCAATTTAGAAGGCGTGCAATTTATGAGATTTGCGTTCAAGGAAAAATTAGGGTTGATGTGCGCACCGCCGCATCGTGTGTTTTGCCGAGTCCAAGACAAGGACTGCAGCATGGATGATTTACCGATGAAGTTGCAAATAATCAAGACAGACATAAAGCTTGGAACTGATCGATCGACTAGCTGCTGCCCTCGCGTCCTATATGCAATACTGGAGATACATCTTGTCGGGCAAGCGCGCAAGTCATCCGAGGCTACCGCCTAATCCGCCGAGCTCCACTACTATTCATGTCCACATGTCTCTGGCCGTGGGAATCAAACTTCTGCTGCTATCTTTTTTCCTTGACGTGAAGAATAGTCAAATCTAAAAAAATCAACTTGTACTAGTACGTGGAGTTGTTGGTAGTAATAGTTCAGTTTTTCAATTACTGAAGGAAGAAGGCCACGACTTGGAGATGGAAGCGGATGAGGGTCAATCAAGTCGCCCACGATTCAGAAGCGGATATGACCACGACGCAGAATAATACTCCGCCGCAATTTGCGCTGCTCTGCCTCCGAGCTGCCTGGCCTACCTCCGCTCAACCACGGACTCAGCCGCTCGCCCCATGGCCTGTCGCGTGGCCTCCGCCTGCACTTTAAATCACTGTTTTCATGGCCTTGGCTCGAGGAACAGCGGCTCCTGCCGTGGCCGTCCGCGAGCCTCTGACATGAAGCCACCGCGGTTGCCTCTACCACTAGCCACGGACATGCTGCGGGCGCGCCGGCCTTTCGAGCCGCCGCCGTTTCAGCCCCAAGCCGCCCTCCTGCGCTGGCCTTGGTCCGTGCCGCCTCCGGGCACCTTATCGGCCACCGTCGGCGCGCCTCCACTGCTGAGCCGCCCCGGCCCTGGGACGACTTTGCTACATCCGCTGCCGTCCTGTGCCGTGACCGCCTCAAAGTTTCATGCGCGTCAGGCTGCTCTTGATGCTCCTACCGTCTCAAGCTGTGTGTCGGGTCGCTGCGTGAAGCTGCTCCTCCTGGTTCAAGTTACCGACTTCGCAGTCGCTATTTCTTTGCGGTGGTTCATCGCCAAGCCCTCTGTTATGAGCCGCCCTCACCTCGTCGCGGACTCGCCTCCGCGGAGCCGCCGGCCATCTCTGCCTCGCGCCGTTCAAACCGCCATCTCGAACCGCTCAAGCTCGACCTCGTCGATGAGCTGCTATCACCATGGCCTTGTTGAACCGCCACCTCTGCCGAGCGTAACCCCGCTTCAGGTCAGTGTCGTCAACCCGCCGCCTCGAGCTACTCCGAGTTGAGCCGGATCTCTATTGCAGCCCGCCTCATCCTCGACTTGCGTGGCCAGCTTGCCTCCCTGTTGAGCCACCGCTGTGGCCACGATCGGCCTGCTTCCAAGTTCCTCTACAGCAGCAAACGAGGAAAGATACTCTTGGTCCTAGTCAGCCTAACCCTCTGAACACTCATGTTCTATCCCAAGTGAAAGAGACACGTACATATTTCTCCTTCAAAATCAGAGTTTGCATCACAGAGGCCCTCTGTTCAACCTTTACTGAGTATGGGCATGCCGATGCATTTTTCACCATCAAGCACAAACAGTCTCATTACAGTTTGGTGGTCACACTCAGGGAGTTGTCCCAAGCTCAATGCAGATGTCCATGATATAGCAAAATATATAGCAACAAATGCATCAGCAAATGAGGCATCAAGGACACAACACTAAACGGTTATCTACGGATATATACGGATCATCTGTTGTATGGCATACAGATCATCTGTCTGCGAACAAATCAGGTGTTATCCATCTAAGTTTATTATATTAGCACATATTGTTTTTATCAAAGAACAATTACTTGGTCTATGATATTTTTTTCGCAGGACCATTATTCCTTACAAAAAGGTGTTGCAAAAGGGGCGTGACCAAATATTATTTTTGCACTAGCGCTCATCCTGCGCAGGTTGCCACCCCCACTACATCAACACACGTGATTGACTTATTGTCTGCCCCCCGCGGCCGATTCTCCCACCTGCGCCGGTTTACAATGCCGCGGTCGATTCATCTGTCTGTGCCGCCTCTGATGCCGCGGTCGTATTTTCCGTCCGTTCCTTGCGGTCTGGTCTACATCAACACACCGGGCTGCACCTGTCTGCATGAGCTGTCTATTGAGTATGAGCAAGTCACTGCTTGGGTAGCCCGGTTTTCTTCCAACAAATTGGAGGCAAATTATCATAAGCCGCCGTCTGCGCTGGATGGCTCAATGGACATGCGCACAAATCGCTGCCACTACAGTTTGGTTAACTTCAAATAGCCAGTTGGAAGGAACCATTGGCCGAGTTGCTGACACGGCTCATACGGGATCATTTATAACCCGCCGCAGTCACCTCAACCTTCTGTGGGTTCACATCGTGCTATCAACACCAATGATATACAAGTTATGCCGGTTTATATCACAGTCAACTACGGAGAATCTCAAGCCAACTCCTCGAGTCACCTTTGAGACTCGGGGGCTACGATGACATGACTCAGCAAATCTTGCCAGTTTCAGCAAATTTAAGAATCCCAGGACGATGGAGGGAAGGATAACCCGGTCCCGGAGGCTACTGTTATATTCATGAAAATTTAAAGGCCGTCAGAAAATTTCCGGTTTAGAAAGTATATGACAGTTACAAAATCCCGGCTCAATGAAGAAGTTCCGGGTCATCAGAAAGGATTCCGGTTTAAAATCCGGCTCAAGGGAAGTCAGTCTCACTGAAGCTCTCAAATATCCGGTTTACAATCCGGTTCAAGGGAAATCTGTTCTCCCACAAAGCTCTGAAGCGCTCAAATCCGGTTTAAAAATGTCCGGTTCAAAAAGGAATTAACTTCTCGCAAGTTCGAGTTGAAAGGCCGTCAGAAAATTTCCGGCTGAAAATGAAGATTCCGGTTTGCAATCCGGTTTAAGGGAAATCTGTTCTCCCACTAAGCTTTGAAGCTCTCAATATCCGGTTCAAAATCCCGGTTCAAGAAGGATTTATCTCTTGCAAAAAGTTAAAGGGTGCCAAAGAGGACCTGCTGCCATGATGCGCGGTTCAAACATGGGTATCATGCCTTATTGGCTTATCATATTATTGATCACTTGGGGGCTTGGTCGAACCCGAACCATAGCTACACCTCTTGATCGGCGTAATGCCACAACATCACTTGGGGGCTTGCTCGAACCCGAACCATAGCTACACCTCTTGATCGGCGTAATGCCACAGCATCACTTGGGGGCTTGGTCGAACCCGAACCATAGCTACACCTCTTGATCGGCGTAATGCCATAGCATCACTTGGGGGCTTGATCGAACCCGAACCATAGCTACACCTCTTGATCAAATTTGGGGCCTGGCAGCCCGTGAAAAGCCTCGACTACAACGGTTTTATTTGCCTTTTGCAAAGTTTCTCTTTCTTTTGATAAGATTTGTGATGTTTTCAAACCGGTGTTTATCAACCCGGTTAGGTTGTCAACTACAAGTTGTCAGTATATGATCAGTCATGATCCGGAGATTATCAACCCGGTCAGGTTTCGACTATAAGTCGCCAGAATTGAATATGGATAAACCGGTGTTTATCACAACCCGGTATGGTTTTATCATAAATCGGCACAATATGAAGGAGTTATCAGTACTCAAGATTGGGATTATCACCCTTACTACAAAAAGTTGGTAAACCAACGAGGTGATTCAATGTCACAGGTATGATATATTTCATATTTGATTATTCTTAAGTGCAGCCTTGGTTATAAACCCGGGTTATATGTTGGGCATTATGACCCATCCGGCGGTAAACCGCCAGGACACTTTAAACTTGTTGTATGCAGAAATAGGTTGAATAAGTCGCCAATATGATGATAAATTATCCGGTGTTTATTAACCCGGCCAGCCTTTGGACTATAAGTCGCCAGTATGATGATAAATTATCCGGTGTTTATTAACCCGGCCTGGCTTTCGACTATAAGTCGCCAGTATGATGATAAATTATCCAGTGTTCATTAACCCGGACTGGCTTGGGATTATAAGTCGCCAGTATATATTTGGATTGCGCCATTGGAATCATGCGCTCATAAATCATTGGATTATATTATTCAAATCATCAAATAGCCAACATGGCTGGATTTTATTATGGTTATCAGTAACCAGTATTATGATTAAGGTTTTCAAAGTCGCTTTAGCACAATGGCTATTATATTATCAATAGGTATGATTTATTCTACAATTGAAGGAATAGTCCCGAGTCGCTGCAGGCTTACGACCCGGCACTTGGGGGCTACATTATTCACGTTGAGATTTCATCAAATATGCAAGTCTCAAGTCGCTGCAAGCATGCACCATGACACTTGGGGGCTAATGCAAAGTCATTTTTGCTCACTTTATTGAAGACCCGACTCATCACATTATTGTGAGGCGGCCCTTGGGGGCTACCAATTGCTCCTGTCAACAATTCAAGCTTGATCATATTTATAAAGTCCCTGCTCATTATTGCATAATGATCCGACCCTCGGGGGCTATACTGGTTGAAGTTTTTTGAGCATCAGGCCATGACAAGTCCCAGGTTGCTGCAAGCATGACAACCCGGCACTTGGGGGCTACATAATATGGAATATTCAGTTGTGACTAATGACTAAGATGAACAATCTGGATTTCTTCAAGGTTGCAACATTTATATTGAAGCAAGTCTTAAGCCATCACTTTGTTCTGCTCAAGACTTGGGGGCTACAGGTATTATATTATTATCGAAGAAATATTTTCAAATTCTCTGTTTGAGCAAACCAGCTTGACCCAGCGTCACCAATCATTATGACCCTGTGGCTGCAACCCGGCGTCATCAATAATCATGAACTGGCATTGGCAACAATCATGAACCGGCGTTGGCAACAATCATGACCCAGAATTATCTGTTTTTATAACCCAACAATGGTGGTAATCATAAACCGGCAAGTTCTACATCTTCAAGCCGGCTGAATATCAGTTGAATATTTCAAGACCAATATTTTTGTCAAATTAGAGCATTGAAGGCCAACTCAAATGGATCATTTCTTATAATATTTCTTTACAAGAGCCAATGTCAGCAAATGGATTATGAAGCTGGCCTATTGACCCGGATTTTCCAGGAGAAAATGTCAAGGACTTAAGGATGATCAGGTGTCAGCTTACAAGAATACTTAACCCGGAGCACAACCTGTCAAATTTGTTCTTGAGTTATTTTGCAGGGTCAGTTTAACATGGATAAATCCAAATTAAACTGGGGGCTAATGTCGGGGATATACCCCGCGGTATGACCCGGCCGGATATATGACTCAGCCGGACTTGGCGACTCACTGGCGACCCGCCCGGACCTGGCGGTTTACGGCGACCAGCCTGAAATATTACAACTCATTAGTAAACCGGCAGACAGGTCAGATGGACGACAAGGCCCAAGGCCCAGTAGGCCGGTTCATGTGATGGTGGGCCGGTTTACAAGGAGAGGCATAAGGAATATTTGTCTTACAAGGAGTTAAGACCTGGACTTGTATCCGGTTTGTATTAGAGATAGACTAGTCCTAATCCTAATAGGACTCCACATGTAACCCGCCCCTTCAACATATATAAGGAGGGGCAGGGCTCCCCAAAGGGGGACAAGCAAGAAAGCAAGAAGAAACAATCTCTAGGGCTAAACACAAAGAGCCGGTTTACCGGCGACTCTCACTACAAAAAAATACACTTCCGTGATGATACGTGTTTGTCATAGTAGGTCGCATTTTCTGTCATGCATGTACATCCATGACGATTTTATGACAGAATCAAGATAGTCATGCCTGTGCTGTCGTAGAAGTGTTCCATGACATTACCAAAATTATCATCACGGAAGTGTCCACTTCCATGACGATATATCCCGCGTCACAGAAGTGCTTTCGTCAAGGGTGACCGACACGTGGCATCCACCGTAACGGAACACCGCTAAGCTATCGGGCCGGGTTTTGGATCCGATAACCCATTAACAGCCCCGACCAATGGGGATTTTCCACGTGTAAAATCATCATTGGCTGGAGGAAACACGTGTCGGCTCATCGTTGGCACAGATGTCATCCACTCATTGGACAGAAGGCGCCTATGATACGTCGACACGTGGCATGGCCCAACAGAGGCCCATTCCTGTGAAAAGGCCGACCCGTTTGACTTGGTCAAAAGGTGGCGGGCCGGCCCATGTAAAGCCTGTTAACGGCCTGTTCGCATATAGCCCATTTACAGCCCGCTAACCCAAGGCCCGTTACGCCCTATCCGAATTAGGCCCAGTAGCGTCATCTGGACCACCCAATATGATTCAAGCCCGTTTTCACTTCTGGCCCATGTATGGCCCATGATGTCTTTCGGCCCATATGAGGCCCTATGTAACTCTTGGCCTATTAACGGCCCGTGGTGAAACTGGCCCGTAATGAACAGTGTATCACTTTACACCCATTAACGGCCCGTGGTGAAACTGGCCCGTAATGAACAGTGTATCACTTTATACCCATTAACGGCCCATTATTCCGTTGGGCCGTTTCCAGCCCATGTTATCTTTCGGCCTTCTCAGAGCCCATTTATTCTTGGGCTCATTTCCAGCATTCGTTTACTTACGGCCCGTTATTGTCATTTTCTGCTTGTGGGCCAAATTCAGCCCGTGGTTACAGTCGGCCCGTTTGTGGTCTGTTAATACGTTGGGCCATTTTCATAGCGTCATCAAATACAGCCTATTAACGATGGCCCGTTATGGTCGGCCCATGAACGGACGATTCCAACTCTAGCCCGTTTACGGCCATAATGCGGCCTCTTATTGGCCCATGTTTGGCCAATCTATCATACTGCCCGTATAAGGCCCATTGATGATACGGCCCGTAGAAGGCCCATTGTTTCTACAGCCCGTAGAAGTCCCACTGTTTCTACGGCCCATAGAAGGCCCACTGTGTCTACGGCCCGTAGGAGGCCCAGTGTCACTACAGTAAATATTAGCCCATGGTTATTGTGGCCTAGTTTTAAAAAATAGGTTATTGCAGCCACTAGCAAACCGCGGAAAAAGAACTACAATGACTACAAGCAAACAAATAAACAAGACAACAAGGAAATAAATAAGCAAGCAACTTACGCTAGGCTATCACACATATTACATCCACTGGGCATCAAAGTTCGCCACCAGTGCAAATAAACGCGCCAACAAAAGAATATTCAAAACTGAGAGCACTTCAGAAGGCACTAGGCCTGGCCACGTCGGGCCCCCCAAACAGCTGAATAAGCTGAGTAGACCTCAGTTGTGTCAACGATAGATGCATCAACACTAGATTAAGGCATGATGATGCGCATGGCAGTCCTCTGACATCTTCATTACATCTTTGACTTCAAGTCGGAGCTGAGCTGAAGCAAGCCTTTCCACTTTAAGTTGAGATTGAAGAAGTCGAACTGATTGAGGCAGCGACTGCACAAAGGTTGTCTCACACCTGCTGGTGAGTAGCTTCAACTCACTGTCTTCAACAAGACAGGACCTTGGGGTCATCTCGCTGTCCTCAAGATGGTTTCGCTCACTATCTTCCCTAAAGTTCTGCCTGGAGTAAGAGATACGAGTCTGAAAGAGAAACAAGGAGACACGTAACAGGTTTCACAATTATATAAGCAAATAAATGGATCTGTTCTGCATAAGGAACATGTTTTTACAACTACAATTTGAAACTGGTAGTTGTTGCAAACATCCAATCAGATGTAAACAGCAAAGAAAACAGCAGTGGAGGAAATGATGCCTATCCAAATCTATACTAGAACAAAGTTTGAAGGCTTGAGAAGGATGAACTTACATTACATGTTAACACGGGCTGGACAAAGCCCTTCTCCATGTTGATGGAAGGATAATTCAATAAATTCCCCAAAGAAAATTCTTTATAAGCGTTGCCATTATTCTACATTTTGCAAAGAGTAAATATAGATCAAATAATATTGGAAGAAACAGAGGATAATGAAGCTCAGGTGCAGACTGATGATACATAATCAAATAGCAATTAATTAAGTACAGCGTTACAAGGCAAAAGGGAGAGAGGTACTGACAAGAGCAATGCAGAGCCCATTATTGTTTTGAGATCGTATGATCCTTTGAGCAAGGAGATTCATCTGAAATTAGTTTTCATACAAGAGAGAAGGTAAGGCACAAGCAGAAATTTAGGAGTTCAAATTTTGAATTGATATCATAGACAGTACCTGACGCTGGGCTCCCAGCAGTTCTAATAGGGGTTTGGCCACTGGAGTAGGGGTAAAGTGTGGTACAGTTGGGCCTGTGTTTTCTGTGGCTGCTGATCTATCTGATTTAACAGGTATCACTACCTTTTCCAAATACCTAGTTTGTACTCCTTGAGGATCTGCACTCACCCTCTTCCTTTTGGACATCTATTACGAAAGAACAACATTTGACTGGAAAAACATAGTGTGACGACACATGGAATAGGTACAGAAAATGGATAGGTATGGCATATACTCATATATGATGCTTAAACTAAGCAGATGGTGTAACAAAGTAGAAGTAATGCAAGAGGTCAGATGCAAAATATGTGCGACCAATACAACTTTGCAAAGTTAGAGCAAGCACCTTGATGGGTGAATAAGATAGGCCATCCTCCACCATGCCAAGTTTGTTAGCCAGTGGATCGTTCCGCAATATTCCTCTCGTGCGCCCATTCTCATATTCATTTTGATAATGTTCAATATCTGACATGCATGAAAACATAAAAACAAGTGAGATTTTCTTTGTAATGCAGAAGTGATTCTAATCCAATACTGCCTCCCTGTAAACCCCTTTGTGCTATCTCTGCAATTCTTTTAAAAGATGCCATGCATGCTGTAATTTGTTGTGTGCATTAATATAATGTGGCCTACTACTCAAAATATGAGAGCTCCAGAAGTGATGACACTTCGCAGATGATAGCTTCAACATATAGTAAAGAAGAACAAGTCGACCTGACCTGACAGATTCAAAATATACTAAGGGAGAACAACTCGACCTGACCAGTCGACCGCAAGAGAAGAGTATCATCTTAAAGAAGAGCAGAAGAGCAAGCAGATTGAAGATATTACAAGTCTTTCAATACAATGTCGGTTGGCCACCCATGATGAACCAGAGCGCACAGAGAAATACTATTCTTTCCGGTCTCTCCATATGTGGCTCACATGCATTTCGAAACTAAAGTAGGAACATTTAGCTAACCAATTAAACATCTCTCAGTTTTACTAATATCAGCAATAATATCAGATATGAATTTGTACAACTAAGCTTGTTTAGCTCGATGGGTGGAGCAGTGCTATTACGACACGAACCACGTAGGCTGATTGTGGTCATCATAAAATGGGGAAAACATAAGCATGATGAGTACAGTGTTGACCGTGGCAGTGGGATGGCAGATCTGAAGCTGCAAACCGCGCAAAGGGTAGTTAGCAACCGATGTTTGCTTTGAAATAACAACTAAGATTTGGTATGGACAAGAAAGTACGGTCAACAAGTGACAAAGAAATGCAATTATGCTGTCTCTCTATATGTCGCGACATGCATTTGGAAACTCAAGTGGGACCTTTAGCTAACCAATTAAATGTGTCGGTTAACTAATATCAGTATCATATCACAATCATATTTGAACAACTAAGCTTTCGAATTCTGAGTGTTGTGTTGTTTAGCTTGAAGGGTGGAGTAATGCTAGTACGACAGAAAGCACCTACGCAGATCATAGTAGAGTAGATAAAAGGGGAAAACCCTAAGCATCAAGAGAAAAATCAGGAAAGTGGAACTAGCTGGACCAGTGGGTGGCGCACATGCTTTTCGAAATGAATATAGGAACATTAGGTGACCAATTAAACATTCTCTGTTTTAGTGATATGAGCATCATATCAGATTCGTATTTCAACACGTAAGCTTTGGGTTGAGGTCTTGAGGAGCAGTGCTAGCACGACACGAAGCACCTACGATGATGGTAGTGAATATAAAGGGGGGAAACCATAAGCTTTACGAGTATAGTGCCCGTGCCATGGCGGATCTGAAGGTGCAAACCGGACAAAGCTACTTCGCAACCAATGTTTGCTTTCAACTAGCCACTACGATTTGGTACGGACAAGAAAAGTACAGTAAACAAATTACGATCTATTTTCCGGGTGAGATCAATAACTTAAGCACATATGGAAGAGTACCACCTCTCTTGCGACGTCGTGTAGGCCTATGCTGATACGTTGAGGGTGCTGCGGGTGCGATGGCTGTCGGCGGCGGGGAAGAAGACTTTAGACGGCAGACGGCCGGGTCGGGGGATATATCCTGTTGCCGTGGACGAGGCGGTCGTAGGAGCGGCAACGGCAAGGTGGACGACGGCGCCGATGAAGCGAGAGGAGGCAATGAAAGGATCCTGGTCCAGCGCCGTGGATGAGAGACGTCCATCTCTTGCAGTGGACGACGGGGTAGGGGTAGCGGCTCCGGCAAGGTGGAGGATGGGGTGGCGGACGGAGGAGGCTGGCCGCAGTGCGGAGGTTGTCGTGCCACCGACGGTGTATGAATGAGCAAATGGAGGGGAGGGGGATCTCAAACTTTGGGACGCGCTTCTCTGAAATGGGGGAAAGTTACGAACTTATCCCCCGTTTAAAATATCGGACATCGCGTCGGTTGGGGATAGGACGGTAATCTCGCATCTCCCAAATATTTGCCGGTAACTATTTCGGGCGAGGAGAGGGTGTTTTGCCACCCACGGTGTATGAACGGGGCTGACAGGTAGGGCGGTTGTGTCACGTCTGATGGAAGGTACACATCTGCCCCTATTTAAAATATTAGCCTACATCGATTTTAGATGAGGAGAGTTTGTTTTTCCGCCCACTGTGTATGAATGGGGAAATGGAGGAAGAGACACATGTCTTTCGGACGAGCTTGAATCAAATGTGTTTTGCCGCCCACGTTTGGCGCCCACCGTGTCTGAATGGGCTCAGAGGCCGTTGTGTCACGTCTGATTGAAGTTACTAGTCTACCCCTATCGACAGCAGTGTAAATCCGGTCGATAAGGATGTCAAGTCAGGGGTAGACAGTAATTTCCATCTCGCAAACACTTGCTTCGGGCAGCCCACAAATAATAGTGGGTGTTTAGCCGCTTCGTTCAAAACTTGGGAGAATTAGCATTCACGTTTGCCCTGGGACCTGGCAAACTAAATTCAAATCCAATTTGTATTCGATTACGAATATCCACAGATAATTATACGTTTTGTTATTTATTTCTTCAAAACCACAACAAAGATTTATTCCACCTTTATATATGATTATGATTTAGAAATGTCGTGATCTTCGAATTCAGTAGGTTGGATACACTCTGAGTCAAACAGTTATTTCATCCAATACAATATGCTCACACGAAAAATAGTTCACCTTATGTCAATCATACAAGTACTGAGGATTACCTCGCCTAAAAAATTCGGATCATTACAACACATGGACAACATAGGGGGTCTTGCAACATAATCCATTCAGAGACATGACACAACATGCAAGTACAATAATCTAATGACAATTTCAACTGGTATCTAAAGAAGAACCGGGATTACCTTGGGCTTCAGATAGCAGAAACAGCAGGACCTCCTCCGTCTTCAAATGCAACATTCTTACTTCCTCCAATTCTTGGGTTGCTTGCATAATGCGTGCCGCTAATTCCGTAATTTCCAGCCTCAAGATAAAGATTACCTCATTCATGGCAGCCACACCATCTCTTTCTGCCTCTAGTAGAGCCTCAAGCACTATAATATCTGTGCTCAGACTGCTCTCCGGCGGTGTTGCCTCTGAACTGCTACCATCTGGTAACATGGATGGCGCACTGCTTCCACAAATAGATTCTGGGGTTGTACATTGTGTCCTAGTGTGAACGGCATCCTGAAAGGTTTCCGCTGGACATCAGTAAGAGATAGTTATCGTATGATCCAGGCAGTAAGCTTACATGGTAAACGACGGACGAATTATTGCCGAGCATGGCAAACTATATTTAAATGGTTCGAAGCAGCATCAGCCGAAAAGAAATTAAAATGGTAAGATGAAACTAGGGATGTAAGTGGCAAATAAACGACATCCGCCAGTCCCATCTAGTTAGTTTTTGCTACCTCCCTAGTTCATTTTCCTCAAAAAACAAAAACTCTTTTGAACTATCATACCACTAGTGGACTTTAATCGGGATTAAACGGGACCCAGTTGACATCCCTAGTTGAAAGGGAGTGTACAACCGCTATATTTAAGTTGCCAAGGCATCTAAGCAGTTGAAATAATCTGAGAAAGCACTTAACAGTGTGGCCTCATATAAACTACGAAGACAGTCTTGTGATGAAGTTGAGAGGAAAAGTTAAGGACTCAAATGAAATAGGCATGCATTTCTTTACGATAGTACAGCAGGCACTGCTGACATATTGGCCAACTCAGGTATAGCGTAACAACAAATAAGCATTCGAATCAAGCAATACAGCAAAGCAGACAACTGAACTATTTGTAATTCGGTAGGATTACACGTTGAGGGCACAAGCCAAGAAAGCAGCCCACTCGCATTACATTTCACATGTACTAAAACACACTGGCTTACCATATGTTGCTGTGAAGCCTAGCTGCTGTTGCAATGTTCTTTGAAGATATCGTCAGCATCCCGTGGTTGCAAATCTAGTTGTTGTAGTTTATTCTGCACCATCTATTTAGGTAAAATTAATTTTAATCGCATGCACTGGTCCGAATTGATCATCAATGGTTCATCTAAACTAATGAAAGAAGGGTGTGTGCATACACGACAATATATCTGCTTCCCTCTATTTTTATGCTTGTTCGAGGTGCCAGCCCCAAAAGAACAAATATTTTGCTTGATGGGGTTGGCAGCTCCATAATTAATAGAAGCATCAAATTAGTCATGCAACTTGGGAAGATCAAGAACACACAAACAAGTAATGAACAGAGGCTCGGAGCAGTGATGTAATAGCTAGCATCAGAAAATGTAGGGTAAAACGAACAAAAAGCAGCGGAACCACATGCTAGTTTGCTGATGTGTAATTAAGCATAGAGAACATTAAGCAGTCTGATGGAACCAACAGGTGGCATCAGAACAAAACTAAAGCATATTAACTATATGTGCACTGGTATGTAATTTAGCACATGTAACATGTTCACTGCCAGAAGTATGGCCCTAAAGGTGCAAGCAGAATAACGCGTCTCATGAAAAACTGAATGATGCCCTGAAGAAATTCAAAGGTGCGGTGCTTATGCTAGGAAAATGAACGTAGGCGCCGGCCGTTGGATAATAGTACCTGATTCTTGGCGGCGTATGGGTATCGTTGTCATACTTGATAGCTAAGGATCGTCGATGGTGCTCGTGTTGCGGTTGAGTTTGGGCCGGCTGTCGCCGTCGCTGAATCGGCTCCGGTACTACGGTTGCGGCGCCTGTCGACATACAAGAAAGCTCATCTGTGGTAAGTGAACAGTTGCACGATAAAGAGAAAAACCGAAGGAGTACAAATTGAAATAACCTGATGAGGCTGCGGCGTCGGTAAAGCAGGGCCGGTGGAGTTGAATATGGCGTCCGTGGAGCGGGTCCGGTGCAGTGGACGAAGGCTTCGGCGGGTGCGTTGTACAGTGCTTTCGGTGAGGAGGATCTGTTGCGGTGGACGAGGGCTTGTATGTAGGGCCAGCGAAGGGGCTGACGAGGGAGTCAGTGAAGGGCCTACGCTGTGGTGGACGAGGGCGCTGGCTAAGCAGATCCGGTGCGGTGGACCATGATGGCGGTCAAGGAGATCTGGAGCGGTGGACAAGCCAGTCGCTGAAGCGGCTCCGGTGAAGTGGTGGTTGCCAGTTGGGGGTTCCAAGGTGCGGAAGGTTGATTCGGCGGGGTGTGAGGTCCACCGCTGCGGCGGAGGACTAGATTCGGCGGCTTGCCGTGGTTGGGGGGTCGGGGAGGGGAAGGGGAGGGGCTCCGGGGAAGAATGTTGGGGGCAAAGAGGGGAAAACAATGGAGTTACCAAAGCAGCTCTTTTCTGTTCATGTGGCAGGGGTAAAACAGGAATATCGCAGGGCTAAACTTTCGGGCGCGTGATATTTCGATGTGAGCGGGAAGTTTGAAAGCTTTTGGCGCCTAAAATTATAAGTATTCTACTCTCGTACGGCCGACTATGATATCATGGCCGACAGTTTGTTTGTTTTGCACGCAAAAAAGTGCAAGTTTTGAAAATCAATGTCTCCAACTCGAAACTTAGATTGTCCATTCAATTCAAATATGGATCATTGAGCTACTACAAGCAAATACCATCATACGGTCCAATTCAAATGAAATTCCAAATGTGTTTATCCTAAATATGATGACAAAAGCAAAAATGTGTATGTGTATGAATAAAGTGGATGATTATAAAGTTTGAACATGCCCGTATGTGTATATCTCTAGGTTTGATATAAGAATTTGAAATCACGAAATCCCGGCTTAAAAAATGTACCTCCGTTTAAATGAATTACAAAAGCTAATGATGGAGTCGAATTCCAAAATTCCAATCTTAGGTTTGTAATTCTGGTACATCAAGGTATATCACGCATGTTCAAAAGTATCGTTATCTCATAGTACAAACTGTGAAACAAATTGATCAACCATGAGTGCACAATATCTCAATTACGCTAAAGTCCCTCAAATATAGACACCTCACTCTTTATCTTAAGTCAACCCCCCCCCCACCACCACACACACACATAGAGAAGTCATTCTCTCCCCCAAACACCAACACACGAGCACATTAACACCCCTCTCTCTTGTAAAGTCCGGACCCCAACATAGGTCTCTATCACTTTGTCTCTCGGGCATGCACACATCTCTTCCCTCACTCTCTAGGTCTCCCGCTATCTCTCTTACCCAAGCACCCGCACTATGTAGAGTGTATATTTCCCATACACACAAAACGTCGCCCCCAAATGTGTATCTCCCTAGTTATGTGGTTCTCGCGCACTCATCTCACACACCACCCCACTGCAAACAAGCACACTTTGTCTCCTTGTGCACCACTCTCCTCTTTCTATCTCTCCCACATGCGGACCCGCCCCAGCTCCTTCCCTGTATACATATATGTCGTGACTCTTTGCAAAGCTCCCTAATGTATAATCGTTCTCGATTTCGCACATTGTTCTCTACACCATCTATTCTAGATCTCTCATGAAGTCCCTATCACACACACGATGACTCGCTTCCCTTGCCTCTCCGTTCATAGGCCAATTTCGGACAACATCAAAATTGTCTCCCTATCTATACGCCATTTATGGACACAAACGACCCCTCTCGCCCCCTCTCTTCCTCTCTCTCTCCCTCTCTCTCTCTCTCTCTCTCTCTCTCTCTCTCTCCGTCGCTAGCTCTCTCTTTCTCTCGCTCTCAGACCCCTCTCCCACACACACACTCGATGTCTCTTCCAAATAGTCTGTTCCCCCCGCCCGCACCCGTGCTATCTCGCTACTACACATGTCACACCATTCCCCATTCCCTTATACTAGGTTTACATCATCAGTGGTCTCTCTACTCCACATACACACTCTCCCTCTCACACACAAAGGCGTGCACAAACACACACAGACACGCACAAACACCCATTTATCTGGATCCTCATCTCTCCTCATATCCGCATGTGTATCTCACACACTCACTCTCTAATTATGTATATGTGTCTCCACGTTAAACAACACAAAGCCCCATGTACATGTCTCTCTCTATCCTCCACACACATAGACACAAAGAATCTGTTATCGTTGCCTCAGTCTCTAACATATCACACACGCACACTGTCTCTCTCTCTCTCGCAAACACGCTCAACAAGGGTTTCCCCGCGAATAACTTACCGTCTATTCATCAACAGTCATGGCAGTACGGCGAACACGAGACGTGAAAAAGAATAAATCTACACGTGCTTAGACCACCTAGTATGACTACTAGGACTAGAGCAAGCCAAAAAGCGCGCCGCCGTCACCCCCTCCTTGTCGGCGACGGGAAAATCTTTGTTTACACAGTCGAGAAGTCATTGTGCTAAGGCCCCACATGCCGAGGCGTTGAATAGAATGTAGATGCTAGTTTACGGAAGCAAGTATCGATAATACGTTTGTATGTCCATACTTATATTTCTTCTCTTATAAAAAACCGAGTTGGTGATGATGGTACGTGTGCCATTTGCAATATAGACCGTCCGATCTATATCTGACGGATGGAAATTAAACTAAAAGATACCCGCACCCCTCTCCACATTTGCAGACAAGGCCTTCCCTCGTTCATCCTTATCTCCAACAAACCTCATTGTTGAGCAATTAAGAAAGGAAGCCTCTGGAACAAACTGGCCTGGTGGCCGCTGCCAGCGTCGTCAATCCCCATTGCCTCCGCTCAGTCCGACCACCAACCACCCACCACACCCCACTCCTCTTCACCTTATCTCATATTTCTCGAGATATCATTAGTTTTTACACATGGGATTACTCCCGCAAGGGTCAATCACAACAAGTGTTTTATAAAAAAATGCATCTTGATGTTCCGTGCAATGCACGGATCTTGCTAGTACTCCTACACAAGACTAAGTTGGTGATGCTAGTGTGTCTGCCATCCGTCGTTTCGGACCATTAGATCTACATCTAACGAATTGTGGGGTAAGGTTGTGCCTTTTCTCACCAACATCCCACTTGTCTACCAATTTGCAGAAAAACCCATAATTAGTATCTTAAACCAACCACATCCCTCCCTGACCTCACCAAAACAGCCCAAGGAATATATTCTAATTGAAACATAATATATCACTAGTGACATATGTATATCAAAATTAGAGTATTTGTACCAGTTTGTGAATAAGTATTATTCTAATTATGATTCGTTGCAACTGACATGAACATTGCTAGTATTTCCAAACCATGCATTTTTCCTAGTATTCCATAGTTTCGAGTTTTCCATCAAGATATTAGTCACTCATGGTTGATATTTACTTTCAATCATGTACACATATGCACTATGTAACTAGCCTTGCTTATTGGCTTTCCAAAGCTTAACTTTCACTCCTACTTACAATATGTAGAGTAATAACAAAAAACTACCACTTCAACCAGCCCCTAGGAAGAAATCTATTGTACAAAAAATAGCAAAAACATACCCAAAATTTCTTAATCCACGCCAAAAACTACCTAGTACTCCTACCGATTAGGTTCATTAAAACCCATTTATGACAAAGGTTGGCCCACACGTCCGTGCTGACGAGGCAGCTTAAACCAACACATTTTGTTTGACCATTGACACGAGGGACCCACATCTGACCTTCTATCCTGTTATTCCCCCCTCCAAATCATTATTTTCCTGAACATTACTTCAAACAGTACTGATGCATGTTCGTCGGTGGCACCGGTGATGAGCGAGTTGGCCGCCGCTCCGCCGGACGGGCCCAGACGCCGCGCTGGCCTCCGCACGGGTTGGCAGGCTGGCCGAGCGTGACTCACGAGCAAGCAAAGCCCGCCGCGCAGGCCTTCGCTCAAGCCAGATGGCTGCCTTTAGCGCGGCGCGGGCGAGCAAGCCGCCGCGCTGCGTGCCAATCTAGCTAGCAAACCTTGCAGACAAGCAGCTAGACGGAGCTATCTTGGCTAGCTAGCGGCCGCGAGCGCCGGACGGAGCTGGCATCCGGGCTGCCGCAACATGGGCTCCGCACCGCGGCGGTTTTTGACCTCGCCTTCTGCCGGCGGCGGTAGCTGCGTCCCATGGCCGAGGATGAACTAGGTGACGGGCCGGAGGTAGGAGGTCACTGAGGATTTTTGTTGTAAGAGCATGTACAATGGTTGATAAGGTAGTCTTATCTTAAGTCTGCCACGTATGCAAGTGGTAGTAGTTTCTTCGCATTTTAGTGGTTTCTTGCATTATTAGAGCAAGTACAATAGAGCTGAGTCAGCGGGCTATAAGAAATAAACTAGTATATTTCTGCTTAGTTGGAGGAAAGAGAAGAGGAGAGAGAAGGTAAGCGGGCTCTTCGTGAAGAGCCAGCTCTAGCACGTGCTCCTAGGCACTTTGTGAGAATGAGAAGTGGGCCACATAATAAAAAAAGTAGTACACTCTTTTGATTTATTATTGTACATGTTGACTATAAGATGGGTTGTACATGACATGGCACTGGCTTATAGCCAGCAGCTAGCTATACTATTAACCATGCTCTTAGGGGTTTCTTGTAAGGAACAATGTACGTACTACTAGCGACAAAAGGCGATTCTAGGTTGCGTTGTACTCCAACGAGTATTACTAGTGGTCGCGGGAGTGTATACCTCGTTTTGTGGGTTCGATCCCGGCCGAACGCACGGCGGCCTTTAAAAAAAATAGTACTACTACACTTCGCTACGAGCCAATATTTTACACGGGTAGTTTGAGTTTTGAAGTCAAACGGACGTGCGGCCCCACAATCTGGGTGCACTTAATAGCCTAGCCACATGAACGGGTTTTCCTTCCCAGCATCCCGTGGGTCGCGTGCTCGCCCTAGCCGCACCTCGCTTGCAGCTTCCAGCTAGTAGCATATTTAAACTAGTGCCTCCCAATTAAGGCCGAGGAGCCGGAAAAGCCCGGCGGGGCATTGGGAAATGTGCAATATGGCTCTGTACGTAAAGTGCTCTACTACTACTCTGTAGCTTGTGGCGTTGCACGCATGGGCTTCACTCCATTATCGGCTCTACTATAAAAGAAATTCCTCTTGACGTGTTTTTTTTGAAACGGAGGCAAAAGCTTTGCTTCATCTCATTCATAAAAAAGGAACTACTAACAAAGTTCTACGAGATCCATTACACCTCCACAAATGGAAGCGAAAAGCCTAGTCTCGCTGTATCAAATAACTCAAATGTTCTGCCCCCGCAGTAACTGTCGCTGATAAACAGGCTGCTAGTGTGTGCGTGAGAGGAGCGGCTGAGTAGGCCAGCTACGTGAGAGGAGCGGCTGAATAGAGCACCGAGAGTACCCACTAGGCCACTACGGAGGTGTACTTCCCCTGCATTGATAGTACAGCGATGGTTCTAGAGAACAGTAGTACCCTCCACTTCCAACTGTAGCTCCTTGGCCCTGAGATTCAAGAGTTCAAAACTGGTGCACTATACTAGACTAGACTAGAAGTACAGTACATCGCACTACTAGTTGAGAAAAGTAGTACTAGTACTGCTACAGTACGAGTACGTACTCCTCCGTCACATAATGTAAGATATTTTTTGGCACTAGTTGGCGTGTACAAAAAATGGCAAAAACATACCCAAAATTTCTTAATCCACGCCAAAAACTACTACCTAGTGCCAAAAATTTCTTACTAGTGCTATTATTTATAGTATAATGCAATCCCATAACGTTCCATAATGCTAGTACTAGTAGTAAATAATAGCCTCACCCCTTCGCTGAGGAACGATCTACAGTTGGAAGGGACGAGGCCCTGCGGTTACTACGCTCTTATCTCCTCCTCGCCAGTTCCCCTCCCCTCGAAGAGAAGGCAGTTCGTCGCTGCTCCCATGGATTCGCCAGGCGGTTCTCCTCCTCGTCGGGGTTGGGAGACCTTGGACGACGATCCTCTAGGAGAAATCGCATGCCGCTCTAACGTCCTCACCACTACAAGACTCGGTGCTTCCTGCACCAACTTTTTCTAGACGCTGCTTAAACAGGCTTGGGAAAGGCCATGCTTGTTGGTCTTCCATGCGTCCTCGAGGAGAAGGTTCTTCTATGGGACAATCCTTCGAACAGTCCACCGCTCCCTGGCCATGGTTGCACGTTGACTCCGCTAGAGTTGCCGACGTTGAGAGGTAGTCGGATTTTGTCCGATGAGCAGGTCAGTAATGGAGTTTGATCATGTAGTACTTAGTTATTCCATTTCCATCCCGTAATTTCTCCGCTGCCCACCATCTTATATATAGGTCTGGGTCGTGCCAACGAAGATTGGCTTGCATACCTCCGGTCGGATACCACCATCATTTTGCACAACATCCACAGCAGTGCGGCCGTTCCGGTAGACCCCTTCTCCACCATTGGGATCGGCCTTCCGGACTGGCTGGGCTTGAATACGTATGATGATGCCTACATGAGATTGAAGGAGATAGCAATTGCGGACCTGCCGACAAAGCGACGCGGCTACGACGATTACTATCTCATCGCGGTGTTCGACATAAGGATTGCCATCAATGCAAGAGGCAGTAACGGCACAGGCTGGCGCATGTTGGCGGCGGCAGATTTGTACCCCTACACGTTCGAAGACGCCGTGCGCCATGTAGGCCGCATCTTCGTGGTGAAAAGCCAGGGGACTTGTTTCATCTGGTTGCCATCCTACGGTACGGGAGATTACAAACGGAATGCACAAACCATCATTTGCATCCCTAACGGTACTCCATTATTTTGCAGGGACCAATCATCCCCCGATCAAAATAAGATCGCCGATCCTGGATGTGCATTTGCATCCGCGATTCGGTCTAACCTGGAACCTTGTAGCTGACTTTGGCATATTGGGATCAACTATCTTAGCAGTCGTTACCCATGGTACCACTGATGTGCAACATGGTCACACAACTACCACGATCGGACCGTCACCATCTACCCAGGTATTCCATTTTTTAAACCTCTCGCCTTCTCTTTCATTGTTGTACTAGTAGTATACTTTGTAGTACTAGTAGGAGTACTTTTTACCTTGGAGGACGCGTATAGCTAGCTAGGCCCTTGAAGACTTGAACCCACTAGCTGCCACCATTTTTGTTTTTCCATGTCTTACTATCTCATCCATGTAGCCAAGAGTGGCTATATATAATAAGCCGGTTATTTTACTTCCTCTATACCGGAGTAGTACTATTTGCTGCACAGTATTACTGACCGCCATATTTGAGCACAACATTATTATGCATGGACCTTGAATATGTACGTCACCATGTGTCCAGATCTGGGATGCCGCGTGTACCAGATGAACGGCGCCGAGTTCGACCCCCGTGATGCTACGTGGGTGCCGAGGAACACTCTTGGAGAGTACTCGCTTTTCATCGGGGACAGCTACCCCATTGTGAAGCGGATGCCACCTTCCGTGCACGACACGGAAGGCCTGCCATTCATGAAGCATGGTTGTGTCTTCAGTGCGCACCGCCGGATGAACAACATGCTGGGACACGCTATCCCTGATTTATGCCGCTTCAGCTTGGATGAGTCTCCATCGTGTGGAACCGGACTAGAAAGCTGCGACAATGATTCCCGTTGCCCACCGCTATGGATCGTGCCATCCATGAAGAACACCTGGGACTGGAACCTGGAGGAGGACATGTAGCCCATCTATAACGTGTAAGTGGAGTACGGTAATTGTGAACGGTAGCGCTGTGAATATATGTAGACTAGTCGTGCACAAATTTATCACATTAATTGGAGATGAACTTGTGTGGCATACTGGCATTTGTCCTTTAGAATTTATTACTAGTAAATGTGTTATGTGTACGTGCAACTTGTGTGGTTGTTGCATGGGCTCCAACACGCTCTTTGAGAAAAAAAGGTGGCACAGCTTTGGATATACGTGACGTGGCGGCATCATACAGTAGCATCGTTTGCTATAGTTGTAGTACACTCCTACTAGGACGACAACTCCTATAAAACCTTGCGCTTGGCTCTTTGCCTCTTCGGGAGGTTCAACAGTTCGTACTCGTGTGAACCTTGCACTTGGCTCTTCGCCTCTTCGGAAGGTCCAACAATGATGATACTGCAGTACAATACGCTTCTGGCAATCTGACACCGATTGAACTGCTGCACGTCCACCGCGAGGGCGAGGGCGAGGGAGAGGGAGAGGGAGAGGGAGAGGGCGCTGTAGTCAAAACCCTCTCCTCGTCCTGCGAACCACCGCGCGTGTGGGCGAGGGAGAGGCGTAGTAAGCAAGCTTCTCCTCGTTCGGCGAGTTGATGGGACACATCAAAGCAGTACTAGTACTAGTAGTAGTAGTCCATATTGCGTCCTTTCCGATTAATATGGCTTAATTTGAAACGAGAAAAATACACTGGCGGTCAACGTATGTAACAATACGCTCTTTACGGTCACTATATATAGTTTTGCGGCGATTATACGATCACTAGCTCATCGTAGAGCACCGTATTGCACCCTACTGACCGGCCACATAGTCGACGTGGCAATTTGTTGACTGGTTAAATTGTCACCTGGTTTCTGGGTCCCACCTGTCAGTTGGCAGAGCAAAGAAATCAGTTAAACAAAACTTTACGCAGGCGCGACACGAGTCCAACCCTTGCGCGCGAACCGCCCTGGCTGTGTATGTGAGTGGATGCACGTGTCCTCCCTCGGTCTTCCAACAAAGAGTGTACATCGTCTATAAAACAAAGAGTGTAGTACATGATGTACATCTACACTTCCAATGCATTTAGCCTTTAATCTAAATCGATATTGATTGACTAATGCACCAACTTGTGCTGTAGGTATAGGCTACATGTCTATCCTTAATTACAGCAAGCAACAGCCTTCATTTAATCTTCTTATCTCAATGGTCGCATGCACACATAAGTCTGCTACTTTTGGGCGTTAATTATGCCCTGGTCAATGTGTAAATCTCTAAATGTACAGTCTTTCACGGACGTAGGGAGTAGGTTGAGCACTTGAGCGTGAGCGTGTGTGTTGCGTCGTGTGCTGTGTGCCACATGGGTGCGTGAGTGTTGCGTGCGTCCATGTGTACGTGTGAGTGTTGCATGTTGCATGCATGCATGCATGCATGCATGCATGGGGCTTACTCCCTCCCATTGACATGTTCATATTTCAAGCTTCCTCTGTTCCCTCCATATGGTGATACTCCCTCTGTTCCCAAATAGTATGGAGTAAAAGCTTCCCTCTGTTCCCAAATACGGAGTATTTGTCTTTCTACAGATTTCAACAAGTGACTAGGTACGGAGCAAAATGAGTGAAGTGAGCGTAGAGGCATAGGGATACTGTAGAAAGGAAGTCCTCGCGATCCATTATTCCCCATCTCGGTCAGAGAGAACTATTCAACTAGTCTTCGCAGTGAAGTGACAATACACGCTGCAGCAGATGGGACGCGTAATTAATAAGCTGAACCAGCGTGTTGGTGTTACTAAATCAGCCTTACCCAGTACTGCCATCATGTTTGCCAGTAGAGCACGCTTCCGCAAATACTCCTACGCACCTCTGTCCTCCATTAACTGACATATGGGCCCTGTTGTGGTAGACCCACATGTCATTGGTGTAACTATTTACACTCCGAAGGACGGTATATCCTGGTAGTAGTACTAGTAGAATTGAGATTGAATGCACTTTCTTCCCCGTCTTCCACTCTTCTTCCTCCTCTCTTCTTCTTCCTCCTCTCTTCCCCATCGTCGGCCGCACACCATTTACCCCTGCTCACTGCTCGCCTACCCGCGCCATCTTCCTTGGTAGCTCGCGCATACCATATCCCCCCGCTCACTGCTCGGCCACACGAGGAGAAGCTTCTTCGCTCGCCCGCCCGAATCCACTTCCCCGCTGGCTCGCAGGCACCGAAAACCCCAATGGCAGAACCGACTGACACGCAGAGCCGCGATTGGAATTCCCTCCCCGATGTTCTCTTGGAGCAGATCTGTAGTCGTATGGACCTACTCAGCACCGTCCGTCTGGCCGCATGCTCGGTGTCTTTGTACCGTCTACTCGTCTGCAACCGGCCGGCTCTTTTCCAGACACCCTGCTTGCTGATGCCCGATCCTCGCAGGTGGCCCAGACGCCGACTTGATGATCCTACGGAGGTTGCCGTGGTGCCCCTCGACATGCTACCACTACCCGTCCACCTGTCCTTCATGCGCGGCCACTACTGGGCGGGCATGAAGGCCAACTGGATCGTCCTCATCCACCACATCGGTAGTCCGTGGCGTCTTGTGGATATCTACACCCAGCGAGAGATCACCCTTCCATCGTTGGATACCGCCGCCATCAAGCCTCGCGGCCCGCCGGACACTCCTGCCTACTACGCACGAGACGTGTCAAGCTTTTGGCTCGACCTCTGTTTGCAGAAAGTTGTAATCCGTGAAGTGCCCACACCATCAGAAGACTACATGGATTACAAGCTCATTGCCTTGTTCAACATGGGATTAGTCTATCTGGAATCCGGTCACCATAGATGGTTATGGCTGATCATCAATCCTGTTGAGGCAACATTTCTGTCTGATGCTATAGTGCACGATGGCATCATTTACGCGGTCGACGCACAGATTGGCTGCCTATACTGGTGGAATCTATCGTCGTGTAATTGTTCTATCTCATCTCATCTTTACCTTATGAATACGACTGCCTGTCATTTGTTACAAATTTAGAATGCGTAGCATGTCTATAACCACATCATTGCTATATGTTCCTCTCATTTCCTAGATTTTTATGACCACACATGTTATTGTTAGAGTTGATATGAGAACAATTGGCATCTAATGATTGTTAGAATACATATTATGAGCATAACATCATGATTGCTATATGTTACTCTCGTTTACAAGATTTTTATAACAACGCATGTTATTGCTTAGAGTTGATATGAGAACAGTAGTAGTAAGTGCTAAGGTAGAATATGAGTAGGCGTTGTCATAGCTGTTTTCCTCTCATTGTTACATGATGTTTGAACCATGACATATTGCTAGAATATGAAAGCCATTGGCTTATTTTTTTAACTTGGGGTATGATTATGACCACGGCATTGCAATTCTCTGTCTATGATATGTGTCACTGTTATAATAATATTAATTCCACACATACTCTGAACATGATTGTTTATTTTTGTCCTTTTGGTCTCCAATTTGAATTGTTGCAGCAGACGCAAATGCGGTGGCATTCATGATTCCAGGACCTGGAATCATACTAGCCGATGGGTGGTGGTTTATCGCTCGTTCAGCTGACAGCAGTCATTTGATGCTCATTCGCACGTACCAAATTGACCAACCATTACATCAAACCACATGCAGTACAATGCGTGGGGCGTTCGTGACATTGATGGCTATGGCTGCTTCGTGTTCGAGAAAGATCCCAGCTCCGTTGGGTCAAGCATATTCAACTGGAGGCGGGTTTACAGCCTCGGCAACCACTCCTTGTTCCTCGGGCTCAATTATCCGATCATCCAACCAATCATCGATCATATCACCGGCGATGATTACTGTGCTATGCAACTTCCATTCGCGAGGGGGGCTGTGTTTACACATCATACCATGGGTTTCATGAATCAGCATATCTAGAGATTCGTCGACACAGCTTGTTGCCAGATAATCTTCAGTGTGTGAAAGGCATCAAGCTTCCATGCGATGGATGGCTTTTGCAAAACTGACATGCGGCGATCTGGTTCATGCCAACAGCAAATATGCACAACTTGATTCGTGCTGATATCTAGACTGAGCCATGTATTCTGCTGCTGTAGCACGACCCTCTTTTGTTGGATATTATGTACTATTATTAGTTTGAAGCACTCCTCTGGTTTGAAGGATAGATACCTTCCTGGGATCAAGTGCATCCTAACTCACCTGCGTAGGATGTACTGATAATGATGATGGAGATGTTGTGCAGAAGCCATATATATTGTCGGGTGGTAGGTGCGACATATGCCAACGGGTGGCTTATCATTGTGGGAGCCAGTAAGACGTCGCCGGTGCCTGGAAACGGGATGAGGCGAAGACATGCACGCCGGCGAATCTTACCCAGGTTCGGGGCTCTCCGTGGAGATAACACCCCTAGTCCTGCTCTGCGGGGTCTCTGCATGATCACTAGATCAGAACGAGTAGCTACAAATGCTCCTTGAGCTGTCGGGTTCGAGGGAGAAGAAGAGCAAGGCTAGCTCTCACTTCCCTCTCTATTTGGTGTGTGTGTAACTCTAAGAAGCCAACCCTTTGCATGGGTGCCCTGGGGGGTTTATATAGGCCTACCCCCCGGGGGTACAATTGTAATCCAGCTGGGCGCGGGTCCCAGTCGTCAGTGTCTGTGCTTGCCGGCTTCTCCACCGGTCATTGGGGCCCGCCGGCTGGTGGGTCCCGCCGGCTGCCGGCCTCTTGGTCGACAGGCCGGCCCCACTGCCTGGGGGTCTTGTCGGCGGCTGCTTACTATAGCCTCGCCCCTGATGACGAGGGCTTTGTCAAGGTAAGCGTGGCTACAGTGTGCCGCCTCGAGGGCTCTCACTGTAGCCTTACCTCGTCTTGTCTCCTTAATGTGGCACATACTTCGAGGGAGGGGGGTAGCCGGCTTCTGGGGGCCGGCTACGCCCCTGGCCGACTGGGGGAGGCCGGGCCGCCTTCGTGCCTCTCTCTGGCTAAAGGGGCCCGCCGCCTGTGGGCCGTACTGGCGTCTGTCGTGGATGACGTCGAGGCCAGCATGGCTACAGTGCCGAGTCGGATGGGAGATGGCTGACCCGTACGGCGTCCTGTGGCCATGCCTGCCTCGGGCTTCGGGGGTAGTGGGCCGTACTGTGGCCACACCCCGTCGTGTCACCGTTATGTGGGCGTAGTTTTGGTGGGTGCGGTCTTGGCCGGCTTCTTGGAGTCGGCGTTCTTCATGGCCGGCTCTTGGAAGTCGGTCCTCTTGGCGCCGGCTTCCTGGAGTCGGCCATCTCGCAGCTATCTTGGGGGAGGTTTCTGGGACCGGGTCGCCTTCGGAGAGTCGGCTCCTAGGGTAGTCGGCCGGGGGAAGTCGGCCCAATGCTTCGAATGCTTGAAGGCTCAAATGGCCTGATAATTTTTGAAGAACCATGGGCAGTCGGTTTGGCTACCCGTGGCCGTTTACTCCGACAGTAGTCCCCGAAGCTGATTGAGCTTCGAGGTTGGGCGGGAGTCGAGAAGCTCGGTCAGCTTCCTATCTTGACAAGCCGGCAGCTAGGAGCCGGCTTCGGTTGGGCGCGCCGTCTCGGTGAAAAATTGTGAAGTCGGAGGGCGGGAGTCCACCAGCGCGCGTACCGGGCCGCGGGCCGGCCACTTGCCGCCTGCGAACCACATGGCATCCCTTGGCTAAAAAGCCTGCCAGCCCACGCGCGCGACGAGACATCGCCGTAGGTCGGGGGGCCGCCATGCCTACGCCCGGGCCCAGGCACGGATTCTCTGCGGCCCAAAGCCGCCCGCACGTCTTCCTGCGGCGGATTCCGCACGCCTTTAGGGTGTAATAATCGCGGGGCGTGGGGGGAGTGGGTGCAGTTAATCCCACGTCTCGCCCCACGCCCTGCCTCCTCGGCTTCACCGTGCGAAGCTATAAGTAGGGGGAGGGGGAGAGCGGCAGGCTCTCGCACGCCCCTCCCCTCTCCGCCATCTTCTTCCTTCTGCCCATTCTTGCAACAGCGCCTCGCCGCCGCACCGCTCTACAACTCGATTCTCCGCCGCCGCGCTCGTTCTCGCCAGCCCCACGCCACGATGCAGTACGGCGGGGATTGGGACGGCTCCAACGTCCATGAGGATCACGTCGAGTTCCTCCGCAAGACGCGGCGGCTACCCGGCGCGGACAAGGTGCGGGTCCGTCTTGCGCCGGCGAAGGAGATTACGCCGGAGCTGGAGGAAGGCGAGCGGGTAGTCTGCCGCTCGCATTTCTTGCGCGGCATTGGCTTGCCCGCGAGCGCCTTCTTCCGCTCCTTTCTCGAGTTCTACCAACTCCAGCCGCACCACCTTACCCCGAACACGGTGGTGCTGTTGTCCGCCTTCGTCACCTTGTGCGAAGGCTACCTCGGCGTCCTCCCCACCCTCGAGCTCTGGGGGGAGTTCTTCCAGTCCAAGCTGGGCACGCGCATGCAGGGCGTGCCGGCTCAGACTGGCGCCTTCGTCGCGATGCGGAGGGTGGCTGCCGACAACCCCTTCCCCGTCATCACGCTGATCCAGTCGGTGAAGCTATGGCAAAAGTCATACTTCTATGTGAAGAACGTCGCCCCTCAGGGCGACTACGTCAATCTGCCGGCTTACGTAGCCGGCCCACCGGCAGGCAGGCGGCCCCAGTGGTCCTATCGGGCCGTGACGCTGACGCCGGCTGGAGCCGCTGCTGTCGCCCGACTGCGGGTGATGATCCAGTCGGAGGGCTTGTCGGGGCCCGACCTGCTGGCCGCCTTCGTCACGCGCCGGGTGCTCCCGCTCCAGAGCGCCCTCATCTGATCTGTCAGATGAGCGGCCAGCTCGATCCGAGTCGGATGTGCACCAAAGACATGCCGCACGACGGGGTGGCCCATATGGTGAACTACCTTGCGAACTGCAAGCTTTCCGCAGAGTGGCAGTTCGGCAAGGAGCCATATTGCCGAGCTCATCCGCCGCCCACGGTATGTTCTCTTTTTCTCTTTCTCTTCTTTCAGCTTTATCGCCGAGTTCCTTTTGGCCGACTCTGACTAGTCGGCTTGTCTCGACAGAGCCCTCTTTTTCGGCCTGCAGGCGGGTCGAACGCGGAGTGCCGATTCACCCCCGACCGGACGGAGCACGATCTGGACGACCCCGACTTGAGGGCGGCCGCTATGGACGACAACACCGAGGCGGGCGGTGGCCAAGCCGGCGGTGAGGCAGGCGGCTTCGGGCTTGGAGTCAGCTTCGACGACTGGCCGGACAATGACGAGGCTGAAGTCGTCCCACGCCGCCAGCCGGCGCCTGTCCACGGCACGGGTTCCTCCGCCGCGCCGCCTGCTCGGGGCGGCGGGCAAAAGCGTCGCGCCGCGCCGGGTTTGTTCGGCAGTCGGCCGAAGAAGCCCAGAGGCAGGGCAGCGGCGACCAGGCGGGAGGAGGCGGCCGCGAAGGCGGCCCGCTTCCGCAAGGCGGTGAAGCAGCCGCAGACGGTGTCGGCGTAAGTATATGCTCCTTCATGTATTCTTTTTTCTTTTCTCTGGTAGCTCCTAAATCCTTGTCTTTTCTCCAATAAACCAGGGCTCCGTTGTCGCTTGAGCGAGCTGCTGCCGCCTCCGTCATTGGCTCGCCGGGAGGATCTGGGAGCCCTACTCGCTGCATGGACCCCCGTGCCGATCTTCAGGCGGCGACGGAGCGGAATGCGCGGGAGGAGTGGGAGGCGGGGGCATTGAGGGCGGCCGCCGCCAAGGCGGCGCAGGAGGAGGAGGCGGCGAAAGCGCGTGCTGACGCCGCGGCCAAGGCCCAAGCGGAGGCTACGGCTACGGCGATGACGGAGGAGGCCTTGCTGGTCACCCAACTGCGCGTCGCGGCGCCTAGGGCCCCAGAGCCCCCGCCAGAAGAAACCGGCGGTGACTGGCCGGGGCTGGAGAGGGATGACGACGTCGTCATCCTGGAGTGGGCGGCGCGACCAGCCCCGCCGACTGGGGCGACTCAAGGCGGCCGGCCTGACCCGCCGCCTGGGCAATCGGCCGGAGGCGAGCCGGCCGCGGGGGCTGATCTGGTGGTCCGGATGTCGTCGCGCCAGCGCGCGGGGAAGGCTGCGTCAGAGCCGCAGCCGGCTGCGGGCTCCAGCTCGTCGGCCCAGGATATGGAGGCAGCCAGCGCCGGCTCGGGGTGGACGCCGGGGGGAGGGACGGCCGTGATGAACGTGGCCGCGCAAGACTTCCGGACCCGGCTCCAAGCCCAGGCTACGGTGCTGAGGAAGTACAAGGACGAGTTCCTTGCGACGCGGGCGGCCATCTGGGTTAGTCTTCCTATCTTTGCTCTTTTGATCTTGATTTCTTCCGTGTGGGCACGTCAGCACACCCACTGGGTGCGGTCCCCGAGTTCCGAGTCGGCTGCTGAGCAGGCGAGTTGGAACTTTTTAGCGGATTTAGTTTTGCTATTCTTGCTCTTACTTCGCTCTTCTGCCTGTCTTGCAGGACTACCACAATCTTCGCGCGGCTGCCTTCAACTCCCAGGCTCGGGAGCTGACCCAGAAGACCGCCGACCTAACTGAGAGCCGAGGTAAGTGCTTCGTCCTTTATCTCTCGTGGGGGCGCATCAGCGCACCCACTGGGTGTAGTCCCCGAGATTCGGGCCGACCGCTGAGCAGTCGGGTCGGATCTTCCTTGACGACTTCTTCTTATTGTTTCTTCTTTCTCTGCCGTCCCTGCAGCGGCCAACGCCAGTCTAAGGGAGCAGCTGGGAGGGTCTCAGGCCGCCCTTCGTGCCAAGGAGGCCGAGTTTGCCGCCTTGGTGCAGGAACATGACCGCCTGGCCAAGAGGTTGGCCGACCAGGAGGAGAGCCACAAGGCGGCTCTGAAGGCGGTGCAGGACAGCGAAGCCGCCCTCCAGGCCGAGTACGAGATAGAGGCGGCTGGCTGGGCCGAAGCAAAGCAGACGCTGATCAATGGCTATAGCCAGATCGAAGATTTGGTTGACGGTAAGCCGCCTTCCTCTTCGTCCTTTCTTGCCGCCTGCTGCTTTTGGCTCGTTTTCTGACTTGGTGTTTTTTCTTCTTTCTCTTTCTTTCTTGCACGGAGTACTTCCCTGGCTACTCTACCACCGCCAGCCAGATCATCGAGGCCCGCCGCGAGGCACGGAGGCAGGCTGGCGCCGAGATTGCACCAAACGCTAGCCGGTCGCTGGAGGAGCAGCTCTTGGCGATCCAGGCCCGCCTCCAGCCGGCTCATCGACTGCTCTGCCAGCTTCAACGTGCCGGGGCGCAGATGTTGGCCGCCCTCTGGCCCGGCGAAGTGGTCCCCCGCACCCCTAGTTGGACTGCCGACTGGCTCGAGGTGGCGGTCGGCCGCTTCGAGGCCTGGAAGGCTTCGGCGGCTCGGTCCGGCGCCAGGCGGGCACTGGAGTTCGTCAAGGCCTGGTATCCCGGCCTGAGTCTGGACCAGCTGGCTACCTGGCGGTAGCAGGCCGACACGGAGCTGGAGCCGGCGCGGCCGGCTATCATCCGGCGGGCTTCGGCGATCGCCAACTACACCGACACCAGCGTCTTCGCCCCTGAGGTAGACGACAACGGTGTTGCCCAGCCGGAGGAATGGTTCGGGCTGAACCCATCAGACGACGAAGACTCGGCGGAGGAGATCGACTCCAGCGACGAGGGCGAAGAAGAGGAGGAGGAGGGTGAAGACGCCGGGCCGGATGGTGGAGCTGCCGGCCAGCCTCAGCCTGACCGCGCCTCCAGTAACACGGCACGCGCGGGCGCGCCATCTGCCACCGGCGGTGACCAAGCCGAGACCCGCCAGCCAGCCACTCCTTCAGCCGGTGACGCTGTCTCCACCGACCAACCCGGCTCCCGCACCGCGCCTTTAGTCTAGTCTTCTATCTTTTATTTTCCTGTTTTATCACTTTTGGAACAATATTTTGTTAAGTTTGCACAATTCCACCCACTGGGGGTGTATTCGAACTATGTCGATTGCCGGCTTGTTGGGGGCTTTATATGTATATATGACTATGCATGTGTTTGGCTTTTCCTTGTTCTTTGCTTTTCATCCTTCTGCTGTTTCCTTTGCCGCCCTCCCTTGGTTGCCGCCTCCCCAGTCAGACAGTTGCTCTGCAATCTGTGGCTAGAGAAGTGCTTGGCCAATTGGGAGGGCACGTACTCTAGCTTTGTTGGATTATAGCTAAGTGTTTGGGAAGCCGGCCAGCCGGCTGTTCTGACAGCCGGCAAGCATGGTTGGAGGCCGTCTTTTCGCTATATAAGTTCATTGGCCCTTAGCCGTTTTTCGTGTGGGCATCCTTTCTGCCTTGGCTCTTGCTAGTCGGACAGTCGGTTCTTCGAGCTGCGACTTTCAACAAGAGAGGACTCGGGAGCCGGCACACTACTTGTCTGACTTTAGGTAGAACTTTTAGTATAGCTTAAGGCGGCCAGTCCCCAGGCCGACTAGTCGAACCCGGTGCCAGACAGGAAATCAAATGTAATAATACATTCATGGATATGATACTCGTCACTCATAGATAAATGAAGGCAGTCCCCGAGTATTCTTCGGGGGGGGGGCCTGTTGTTTCGTACTTAATACAAAAGGGTAGCATGATACATACTGCTTTCAACTGTAAAATCTTCTTAGGAGGTTCGCGTTCCATGGTCGCTCTGACTCCTTGCCGGAGTTGTCCCTCTTGCGTGCTCTTGGTTTTTGCGCGTCGATCAGGTAGTAGGAGTCGTTGCCTAGCGCCTTGCTGATGACGAAAGGGCCTTCCCAAGGGGATGAGAGCTTGTGCTGGCCGGCTGTTCGCTGGATCAGCCGGAGCACAAGGTCACCCTCTTGGAAAGATCTTGGCTTGACCTTGCGGTTGTGGTAACGACGCAACCCCTGCTGGTAGATGGCGGACCGGCTGAGTGCCAACAGCCGGCCTTCTTCCAGCAGGTCGACGCCATCTTCTCGCGCTTCCTTGGCCTCCGCCTCCATGTACATGGTGACTCGAGGCGAGTCGAACTCGATCTCAGTTGGGATGACAGCCTCGGCACCATATACAAGGAAGAACGGGATGAAGCCGGTCGACTTGTTGGGGGTAGTACGCAGACTCCAGAGGACAGCCCGCAGCTCATCGAGCCAGTAGCCGGCCGATCGCTCCAGTGGTACGACCAGTCGGGGCTTGATGCCGGAGAGGATGAGTCCATTTGCTCGCTCGACCTGGCCGTTTGACTGCGGGTGGGCAACGGACGCTAAGTCCAGTTGGATACCCTGCGTCGCGCAGAAACGTGCCAGTGCTCCTTTGGCAAAGTTTGTGCCGTTGTCGGTGATGATGCTGTGCGGTACGCCGTACCGAGTAGTGATGTCGGTGATGACCGTCACGGCAGTCGGCCCGTTCAGCTTCTTGATTGGCTTTGCTTTGATCCACTTGGTGAACTTGTCCACGGCAACAAGAAGATGTGTCAAGCCGCCGCAGGCTGCCTTGAAAGGGCCCACCATGTCCAATCCCCAGACGGCAAAGGGCCAGGTGAGGGGAATGGTCTTGAGTGCGGAAGCCGGCAGGTGTTGCTTGGAACTGAAGACTTGACATCCTCTGCAGCTCTTGACTATCTCTTTGGCATCTTCCAAAGCAGTCGGCCAAAAGAAACCGTGGCGGAAAGCTTTGGCCACAAGTGATCTTGAGGCTGCGTGGTGGCCGCATTCGCCTTGATGGATATCCTTGAGGATTGCCACTCCTTTTTCTGGCTCGACACAGCGCTGGAAGACTCCAGTGACGCTACGCTTGACAAGCTCTCTGTTGATTATTGCATATGCTCCGGCTCGTTGTTGCACTAGTCTTGCTGAGATCTCATCAGCCGGCAGCTCTCTGCTGACTAGGAATTTGAGGATGGGCTGGGCCCAAGATGGAGCTGTGACTTCTTCTTCTGTTAGTGCGGCCACCATGACTCGGGTGGGTGGGTCGGGTGGCGTGGAATTGGAGTCGGCCACCGCTTCTTGTGTTGCTGCACTCCCCGGGACGACTGCTGCAGTCCCCGGGCCGGGTTCTGAAGTCCCCGAGCCGGGTGCGACTACGGCAGTCCCCGGGCCAGTTGTCGAAGTCCCCGTGCCGCCTGCGGAGTTCCTCTAGTCGGATCCGGCTGCATCGGGGACAGGCGGTACGAAGATAGATTCCGACTCTGGAGACGGCTTGATGGACGGCTTGAGGAGGCGCTGGAGGGAGACGCCGGTCGGTATAGCCTGTCGGGTGGAGCCGATCCGTGCCAGGGCATCTGCTTGGTCGTTGTCGGCCCTTGGTACGTGAAGGAACTCGCACCCCTCGAAGTACCCACTGATCTGCTGGACGAGGAATCGATAGCTCGCCATGTTTGCATCCTTGGCGTCCCAGTCGCTAGACGACTGCTGGACCACCAAGTCTGAGTCGCCATAACACAGGATCCGGCGTATGCCGAGCTCTTTGGCTAGCCAGAGCCCATGTATGAGTGCCTCGTACTCGGCCACGTTGTTGGAGGCGGCGAAGTGGATTTGCAGCGTGTATCTGAGTTTGTCGCCTTTGGGAGAGGTGAGGACGATGCCGGCTCCCAAGCTAGTGCGCATCTTGGACCCGTCGAAGTGCATCCGCCAATGGGTAGAGTCGGGAGCCGGCGGTAGGTACTGGGTCTCGGCCCAGTCGACGAGGAAGTCGGCCAATGCTTGGGACTTGATGGCGGTGCGGGGTTGGTAGAAGATTGTGTATGGTGCCAACGCAATGACCCACTTAGCCACCCGGTCGGATGCATCCCGACTGCCTATGATCTCGGCGAGTGGGGCGGTGCACACGACCGTGATGGGATGCTCTTGGAAGTAGGGCTTCAGCTTCTTGGCGGCGAAGTACACCCCATAGCACATCTTCTGGTAGTGCGGGTAGTTTTGCTTTGAGCTGGATAGTTCTTCGCTTAGATAATACACTGGCCTTTGAACTAGCTGGGCTCGGCCTTCTTCCAGACGTTGGACCACGACAACTGTACTGACCACTCGGCTAGTCGCGGCAATGTAGAGGAGCATGGGCTCCTTCTCAGTCGGCGCCGCTAGGACAGGTGGAGTGGTCAGCATCTTCTTCAGCTCATGGAAGGCTTGGTCGGCTTGGTCATTCGACTCGAAGTGAGTGGACTTCTTCATGAGTCGGTACAGGGGGAGAGCCTTCTCTCCTAGCCGGCTGATAAAGCGGTTTAGGGAGGCCAAGCACCCGGTGAACTTCTGCACATCTCGCAATTTGGTGGGAATCTCCATCCTTTCGATGGCCTTGATCTTCACAAGGTTGCACTCGATGCCGCGTTCGGAGACCAGAAAGCCTAGCAGCTGGCCGGCTGGTACTCCGAACACGCATTTCTCGGGGTTGAGCTTGATTTGGAATTGGCGCAAGTTGGCGAATGTTTCTTTGAGGTCTTCCAGCAGGGTGCCGCGCTTCTCTGTCTTCACCACAATGTCATCTACATAGACGTGGGCATTTCTGCCGAGTTGCTTGAGGAGGCATTTCTGCATGCAACGCTGAAAAGTGGCACCGGCATTCCTTAAGCCGAATGTCATAGTCAGGTAACAGAAAGCTCCGAACGGTGTGATGAAGGCAGTCTTCAGGCGGTCTGCTGGGTCCAACTTGATTTGATGGTACCCTGAGTAGGCATCCAAAAAGCTCAACAGCTCGCATCTGGCTATGGAGTCTATCACTTGGTCAATCCGTGGCAAAGCAAACGGATCCTTGGGGCAGGCCTTGTTGAGGCTGGTGTAGTCTATACACATACGCCATTTGTTATTCTTTTTCAAAACCAAGACTGGGTTGGCAAGCCATTCTGGAAAAAATACTTCCATGATAAAGCCAGCGGCGAGGAGCCGGGCTATCTCTTCTCCTATGATTCTTCGCTTCTCTTCTGACAGTCGGCGAAGGGGCTGCTTGACCGGCTTCGCGTCAGCTCGGACGTGCAATTTGTGCTCGGCGAAATCCTTCGGGACACCCGGCATGTCCTTTGGGGACCATGCAAAAATGTCTCGATTCTCACGGAGGAAGTCGACGAGCTCGCCTTCCTATTTACTGTCCAGGTTTGCCCCAATGACAGCAAACCTTTCCGGATTCTCCGGGTCCAGAGGTATCTTCTTCATCTCCTTGGCCGGCTGGAAGGAGCCTTGTGCATCACAATCTTTGGGGTTGGGGGACAGGGCCGGCTGCTTGCCGGCCATGGCCACAACCCGCTCCAGCATCTTCTTCTCTTCTGCCACTACGAGGGACTCGGCCAGCCGACTGCTGGCCATGGCGCACTCGATGGACTTCTTGTAGTCGCCGGCTACAGTGATGATCCCCTTCGAGCTCGGCATCTTCATCTTCAGGTAGGCGTAGTGGGGCACAGTCATGAACTTGGCCAGAGCAGGTCGGCCAAGCAAAGCATGGTAGGGGCTCTCCAGATCCACTACCTCAAACCAGATCGCTTCTCGGTGAAAATGATCCTTGTCTCCGAAGAGAACATCCATCTTGATCTTGCCGATCGGGGAACAAGACAAGCCGGGGACGATGCCATGGAACACGGTCCGGCTTGGCATGAGCTGCTTCACCTTGATGTTCAGCTTCTCCATGGTATCGCGGTACAGTATATTGATACTGCTTCCGCCATCTATCAGGACGCGGGAGAATCGGGCAGCTCGCCTCTCCGTCGCGAGGGTAACATCCAAGACTAGCGCATAGGAGCCAGGGGATGGCATCACCTCTGGGTGGTCGGCCTGGCTCCAGTTGATGGGCTTCTCGGACTAGTGCATGAACTCAGGGGCGCTAGAGGCGACTGTGTTGACCTCTTGATGCTGACGGCGCCGACTACGCTTGTCCTCGACCTGGCTTGTGAAGAAAACGTAGGCGGCGTGCTCTTCAGGGAACTCATCTTGAATGGCTCCGACTGCCGGCCGAGCCGCCGGCTGTTGGGGGACTGGAGGCGGCGGACCGGGAGGCGGAGGCGGCACAGCCCTTCGCCCTTGGAGATTCGCGTGAGTCAGTGGCATTTTTGGGTCGTGTGGTTGGACGGCTTCGCGCCGCTGTGCAACTTGCAGGGGGCGTCGAGAGTCTGCTCGTAAGAGAAAGCCAGCTGCCAAGCCGGCCTGCCACCCTTCTTCTTGGGAGCGGGCCACTCTTTGGGCTGCTCATCTTCAACTGTGGCCACCTGCCGACTGGTGGAAGGCGGCATGGGGGCCTTGCGCTTGTGATCGTTCTGGTAGGGGCGCCGATTGGAGTCGCTAGCCGGCGTCTTGGGAGCCGGAGCGAGCACCTTCCCAGAGGCGTCCACTCGGAGCTCGGTCTTCATCGAGGAGTCGGCCGTGGCGTACTTGTCCGCGATGATCAGCAGTTCGTCGAGGGTAGTCGGCTCGTCGCAGAGGAGTCGGTGCTTGAGGAGGGTGCCCTCTCGGCACCCGGCGGTGAAGTACTCGATGGCCTGAACCTCGTGCACCCCCTCGCAGGAGTTGTGGAGCTCGGCCCACCGCGTGAGGTAGTCGCGGGTCGACTCATTGGGCCCTTGGACGCATAGGGAGAGCTGGCGAGGCTTGGGAGGCCGCTTGTACGTGCTGGTGAAGTTGCGGACGAAGACTTCCGTGAAGTCCAGCCAGCTGTTGATGCTGTAGGGCTTGAGGCTGTTGAGCCAAGTGCGCGCCGTGCCTTGCAGCATGAGGGGGACGTATTTCACGGCTATGCGTCGGTTGCCGTTGGCTATGCTGACCGCAGTAGAATAGTCGATGAGCCAATCTTCCGGCTTCACAGAGCCGTTGTACTTGGGCGTGTCTCTGGGGAGCGAGA
The DNA here is from genome assembly GCF_018294505.1 of Triticum aestivum. Taxonomy (NCBI): domain Eukaryota; kingdom Viridiplantae; phylum Streptophyta; class Magnoliopsida; order Poales; family Poaceae; genus Triticum; species Triticum aestivum. The sequence goes on from NC_057811.1 coordinate 70,159,783, forward strand.
ACCCTTTGGGGAAGGGCTCGTCGCGGATGCGGGGGCCAAAGCATGGCGGGCCGACGTCGTCTTCTTCTTCTAGCGCCAGAGATCGAGCTAGGCGGTCGATCCGGTGGCGGGCGTCGTTCTCGCCGACTCCTTCTCGGCGGCCTAGTCGGCCACCAAGAGTCGGATGCATGACAGGCGACGGGGTGGGGCGTCTCTCCCCTCGAGGCGGGGGAGGAGGCAGATTTCCTTGGCGCTCCACCGCTCGAGGGCGGTCTTCCGCGTCGCGCTCGATGGTGATACGAGTCCGGCTGCGGCTAGCAGCCAGCTCCTTGTCTTTCCTCTGGCGGGCGCCGCTCACAGTCGGCGAGCGGGACGTCGCGGCGTGCTCCCGACGCGGGGGATGACTATCCGCGCGGGTGCCAACTTCGTGTTGTTCTGCGGCCGCGTCGATCAGCTGCTGGATCCGCCTTGTCATGTAGGGGAGCTCGTCGGCCCCCAGCCCATTTAGCTCTTCGGCGGCCGCCTGAGCGGCTCGTAGATTCTCGAGCGGGGTGGCATAGACGGGGTGATCTACCCCCAGCATGCTGGCGATAGCCGCGCCGCGCTTCTGGACGAAGCCGGCTCGGCTCGTCCCGCTATGCGGCGGCGTACCGAAGGCGGCGCGGTCGACTTCGCGCTGGTGGGCCTCGGTGAGGCGTCTCATGGAGGCTATCTTCTGGCCTTCCGCGACGAGGGCGAGGCGGCGTGCCTCCAAGGTCTCGGCGTCGGCGTCGGCCGGGATGGGGACGGATAGGTCGTGCATCGCCGCTTGCAGGGCGTCGTGGGCGTTCTCGCCCGAGTTGGCGACGTGGCTGATGACCAACACTTCGGTGACAGCGCTGTTGCCGCTGTCAGCTCGAGGGAGCGGGTCGTCGAAGACCACCACGTCGGAGGGGTAGGCATCGAGTGATGCCGTGTCGGAATCGACAAGCATCGGGTCGGACGAGCCGACTGAATCCAAGTCTGCAGCAGGCTCGCTGGAGACGTAAAGTTGGTCGAGGAGGCTGACGAGGCGGCTCTCGGGGTAGTCCGTGCCCGCGTCGGACGCGGGCTCGTCGGAGATGCGAGTCTCGCCGAGCAGATCGGCGAGGCAGCTCGCCGCGCAAGCGTCGTCGACCCCTTGCAGCGCGTCGAGGCAAACGCCATCGGGCGCAGCAGGCTGGCTGCGCTCGTGGGGGAGAAAAAGGGTTCCCGTCCAGAACAAGTCTCCGGATGACGGTGCACCTGGCCCCACGGTGGGCGCCAAATGTCGGGTGGTAGGTGCGACATATGCCAACGGGTGGCTTATCATTGTGGGAGCCAGTAAGACGTCGCCGGTGCCTGGAAACGGGATGAGGCGAAGACATGCACGCCGGCGAATCTTACCCAGGTTCGGGGCTCTCCATGGAGATAACACCCCTAGTCCTGCTCTGCGGGGTCTCCGCATGATCACTAGATTAGAACGAGTAGCTACAAATGCTCCTTGAGCTGTCGGGTTCGAGGGAGAAGAAGAGCAAGGCTAGCTCTCACTTCCCTCTCTATTTGGTGTGTGTGTAACTCTAAGAAGCCAACCCTTTGCATGGGTGCCTCGGGGGGTTTATATAGGCCTACCCCCCGGGGGTACAATTGTAATCCGGCTGGGCGCCGGTCCCAGTCGTCAGTGTCTGTGCTCGCCGGCTTCTCCGCCGGTCATTGGGGCCCGCCGGCTGGTGGGTCCCGCCGGTTGCCGGCCTCTTGGTCGACAGGCCGGCCCCACTGCCTGGGGGTCTTGTCGGCGGCTGCTTACTATAGCCTCGCCCCTGATGACGAGGGCTTTGTCGAGGTAAGCGTGGCTACAGTGTGCCGCCTCGAGGGCTCTCACTGTAGCCTTACCTCGTCTTGTCTCCTTAATGTGGCACATACTTCGAGGGAGGGGGGTAGCCGGCTTCTGGGGGCCGGCTACGCCCCTGGCCGACTGGGGGAGGCCGGGCCGCCTTCGTGCCTCTCTCTGGCTAAAGGGGCCCGCCGCCTGTGGGCCGTACTGGCGTCTGTCGTGGATGACGTCGAGGCCAGCATGGCTACAGTGCCGAGCCGGATGGGAGATGGCTGACCCGTACGGCGTCCTGTGGCCATGCCTGCCTCGGGCTTCGGGGGTAGTGGGCCGTACTGTGGCCACACCCCGTCGTGTCACCGTTATGTGGGCGTAGTTTTGGTGGGTGCGGTCTTGGCCGGCTTCTTGGAGTCGGCGTTCTTCATGGCCGGCTCTTGGAAGTCGGTCCTCTTGGCGCCGGCTTCCTGGAGTCGGCCATCTCGCAGCTATCTTGGGGGAGGTTTCTGGGACCGGGTCGCCTTCGGAGAGTCGGCTCCTAGGGTAGTCGGCCGGGGGAAGTTGGCCCAATGCTTCGAATGCTTGAAGGCTAAAATGGCCTGATAATTTTTGAAGAACCATGGGCAGTCGGTTTGGCTACCCGTGGCCGTTTACTCCGACATATATATATATATATATCAGTTAGGCTTCAAGTGCGTACTTGTTAGTTAAACCTATGTGTAAATTGTGACACTAAATACGACTAGTAAGTAGTACAGTAGCAGTACTAGTATACGTCGGTCAAATTATTCATCATGTCCACACATTGAATTGACGTGACAACACGCTGCGTGTGAGGTGACACAAGAATCCCGGCGGCGTGTTCGGGTATTCTGGACTTCAGATTTGGAGTACCACTTATCTATCAAAATCTTTCATCATTCACTTAAAACAGTCGATTGATCATACATTGAGTACCATATAATTGGAATTACCGATGCAAGTCGAAGAAGGATTGGCCGGTGCTGCCGGCTAGCGTCAAGTTCGATCCCACGGATCAGGAGCTAATCGAGCACCTTGAGGCCAAAGTGAGTGCTGACAGCGCGAGATTTCAGTCCCTCATCGATTTGTTCATACCAACCATCGACAGCGAGCACGGCATATGCTACACCCAAACTGAGAAACTTCCAGGTAAGACACCGATCGGCCGTCTACTTGCACAAACATATTCCTTTGTTTATAGCTCTATTTTTCTTTTTAGACGCAGACCTGGTGAAGCAATTACAATTTGACAGTTAATAAAAAATGAAACAAGTGACTGCAACATGCCAAAGATGTTATGAAAATGCCAACTAGGTACACTAAAACCTGTATTCCACAATACTGCAGGTATCACACTGAGTGGCCTAAGGAAGCATTTCTTCCAGCGCAATTCTAGGGCATTCAAAAGGGGCACGTGGACGCGTCGCAAGATACAGTCGGAGTGCGGCATGCACGCGATGTGGCACAAGACTGGCAATACCTTGCCGGTGATGGTCAACGGCCGGCAGACGGGCAGCAAAAAAGGTTCTGGTGCTGCACACCAACAAGAACTTCGACCAGCAGAGGACCAACTGGGTGATGCACCAGTACCACCTCGGGGACCTAGAGCAAGAGAAGGAGCGGGAGCTGGTCCTCTGCAAGATTTTCTACCAGACGAACACTAGGGCCAGGAGTAAAAAGATTATAAGTTAGTTTGGTATTGGAGAGAATGTTAAGTTGATTCAAGATAGACTGAAGGTAGCTCAGTCCAGACATAAGAGTTATGCAGACTCAAAAACGTAAGGAGGTAGTCTATGAAATTGGAGAAAGAGCATGTCTTCGTGTGTTCCCTCTGCGAGGAGTTAAACGATTTGGAGTTAAGGGAAAGTTAGCCCCGAGATTTGTAGGACCATACCGAGTTTTGGAGCGTATGGGAGAAGTGGCCAACAAGCTGGAGTCACCCGAAGGACTGTCAGGAGTTCATGATGTGTTTCACGTTTCCCAGTTGAAGAAGTGCCATGCAGAGATGGCCAATATTCCCCTGTAAGGACGCTTGACCCTGGAAAGGATAATGATGTTCCACGAAGTGGAGTATGGACTTCATAAGTGTAAGTTTTTTTTATCTCGGTATGTGGGATATCTCACGAGGATGAAGAGATAAATTACTATTGGATATAAAGGAGGTATGATGTTGGAAATATGGATCAATGGAATTCCATGATGAGTCTGAATAATCATGTCCTAGTTTGGTGCCAATAGAAGGAAGGAAGACAGTACAATTGGATGGATTTAAGAATACTAGGAAGTTGGATGTTGGATTAAGGATCAGTTGCCCGATGATGAGTTCAAGGTTTACCAGTGATGAGATGGGCCATAACCCACAGGCCCCAGGACCTGCCGAGAAGCAAGCATATTCTTGCTGAAGGCAAGACCCTGGAAGAAGTTACGATTTTTATCGACAGACGATCTTATAGGAGTTACGCAAAACCAGAGGGTTGGGAAGGAACGATAGATGTTTGTTTGGCTTGCAGAATCCATGGATTTATCCGAACTTGGTTCGTCGACAAGAGAAATTCGGCAATGCTTGCGAGGATGACCGAGTGTTAGAATGCGAGATTCGCTAAACCATATACAAGGTAATGATTTGGGTGCGGGATGGATTGATCACCATACCGACTTACTCTTATTATTCGCTTTGCTATACGGGATGGTAAATCTGAGTGACTTACCTATAGTAGAGAGACGACGATCAAACCTTGCTTGAACCTTAGAATGGTATAAGAATGTTTCCCTTGTACACGGCAGTTGTTGCCAACCATAGGTTATACGGTGAGGATCAACCCAGACCCATTTCCTGCAGGAGAAACCATAATTGGAAGACCACCATGAGATATCGATAGTTGTTTAGTATTGGCGCCTGACCCGTCAGCTAAGAAGACCCAGTCTCGGAACAACCTTACCAAGATGAAAGGACATAAGTATTGAGGAAAAGGTTATGCCACTACCGGAAGAGCCCAGAGAAGGAATTTTTCCGAGAATTTGAGAAGACCGCCCCGTCAAGAATAAGGATGGAGTATATGAGTTTTGATGGAACAGTAACAATGCTTCTAAGGGTGGTAGCACCCCAGACCCTCTGTGATGATCGATGGATTTTGAGAAGACCCCAAACCTAACCTATTTCTTGCTAGCCTCTCCGAATCTCGAGGACGAGATTCATTTTAAGGGTGGTAGGTTTGTAACATCCCAAAATTCTAAATTTTGGAATGTTATAATAAACAGATAGATTGGATTGATTGTTTGATTGATTGACTGAAAGTGAGTGAATTCGAAATCTTTTGAAAGTTAAATGAGAGGGAATAAAAGCACTTTCCCAAACTTTCATTTTGCTATTATGATCTCCATGAATTCAAATTCTTTTCACCACAAAACCCTGGAGAGAAGATGACATGACTTCTTCCATTTATTTAAATGACAAGGGGTGTTGAAAATATTTGAATTTCATTTGAGAATATTTCCAATTCTGAAACTTTATGCAACTCCATGATTTTCACGAGCGAAGATAAAATGACTTCTTCAAAACATATGAAATATGAGTTGGGAGTTTCAAAGGATCAAATTCAAAGTCCTGTTGGAAATTATTTTTAATTTGGAGTTATTTGGGTTTTATTCAAATTATTTTTCTCCAAAAATAAAATATATGGAAAATAGGGTAACATGATTCCCTACATCAGAAAATTGGAGAACAATTAATTTGAAATCATTTTGGTATTTTTAAAATGATTTTTATGAGGTTTTAGTGCAGCAGTAGCACTCTTTGCTTTATCTGAATTCTTTTATATTTTATTTGATGCTAGAAAAATGTTCATGTTGTAGAAAATCTTTTTCTGAAAATTTCGATATATAATATGCTTATATAAATATTTTATTGTATTTTTCTTTATTCGATTTTCCTTCTGTTTCCATTTAAAAACAAATAACAAAAACTGTACATGTGGCCCATCACTAACTGCCGCCCAGGTGCACATCATAGTACCAGCGGGCACCCCATTTTTTTCTCTCCTACATGGGCCCGGCCCAGCCAGCCTTTTATTCTTTTTTTACTTGGGCCGATTTTTGTTAAGAAAAAAAAACTGCAGCCCGTGTACGCGCGCGGCCGGCCGAAGCTTTAGGCCCATGCGAGGCGCATCTTTTCTCCTCTGTTTCGTTTAATTACGTCTACGTTTAGTCCCACATTGCCTAGCCTTTAACCCCTAAACCTCTTTTCCACCTATAAATATAGACCCATAAAGCCTCCAAAAAATTATTCATTGTGGGTTAAATCAATATTTTGGTTTGACTAGCTAAAAATATATTTCTCCTCTCCGGCGGAACTTTTGAAAGTTGTCTCCACACTCCGAAGTCGTCTTTTAGGTATATTTATTCGTTCTCTGTAAATACGTTAGACATAAACACTTTTTTTTTATAGCCGTAGCTATTTTTTTTTTCAAAACTGCTTGGCCCTGATTTTTCAAATAGCCATAACTTTTTACTCGTTCATCCAAATTAGATGAAACCAGCGCCTATGGTTTCGTCTTGTTTTCACCTATCCAGTTAACTTGTCACGTCAACTTTTTGAAATTTTCAAATTTTGAAATTTGTTCAAATTCATATTCAAACTTCTTTTGTTCATAACTTAAGTTTCGTAGCTCCGTTTGAGTTGATTCTTTTTGCTAATCGAAGCTCTTGACCTAAACTTTCTGATAAGGCCAAATTCACATAATTTTGGTACTGTTAGAAATTGTCTTATGTTGCAAGAGTTATTTGCTTGGTTTTGAAGTTTTCCGAATTGTTTTCCTCGTTCTTTCTGATCTTTTGAGTGATTGCTTATGTGTGGTTACCACTGCTTGCTCTCGATAGATTGACCTGAGTGTGACGAGTAGATCTATCCAGAGTATTGAGTGCGAATCATCTTCATCAACATTGCAGGCAAGTAACACTTTGATCATACCTTTCCATACCCAGTTTTTATTGCATTAGATCAATCCTCAAACATTGCATGGTGAGGATCTAATTAAATTGTGGGTATTGGGAAGTAGTTGAGGTAGTACCTATTACCTGTTTTATTTATCAAACCCTTGGGAGTTACTTCTACGTTGCTATTATATTGCCATGCTATGCTCGTAGACGTGGATTGGGTTTGAGAGATTTCCATGACAGATGTGAGATTGTTAATTAATGGTTTACCTAAGGTGGCAACTAAAACTCACATCTGGGTGGATTGAGGTACCTGGGTATTCCAGGATTGCCTGTTTTTCTTTGGACCGCCACCCAGGTTCAAAGGGATCATAAGATTATTCATGCTAGAAACTTCCGTGTGCAGCCGCAAGCTATTATGGGCTCTAGCATAGTTGATTAAGTTGTGTGAACTCTTACAGTGGTAGACTAGCGGATGTAGGGGAAAGTAGGTGTAACTGTCTACCCATACGTAAGGTGCAAACACTTCTGAAAGACTGTGTCTCGGTCATCCGTTACTCAAACACCATGTAGTGCGAGTAATCCAACGAAGGAGATCGAGTCTTGTGGGGAAAAGTGCGCAAACCTCTGCAGAGTGTACAAACTAATCATGATTAGCCGTGTCCCCGGTTATGGACATCTTGAGTATCTAGTTCTTGGATTATCCCGTTGATCTCATCATGTTACTTAATTTAAATTTGATTTGGGTTAAATCACGTTCTTAATTGGGATTGAGATGCTGTCAACCATCTCAATGTTTCACAACCACCATGATAGTTAAATAAAATTTATTCCTTTGAAGTAGGGAAAAATTGGCTTTTCGCAAAAACATTATAACCATAGAGCTTTTTCCACCAGCCATATATGCATGTAGTATAGCATTATTCTGTTCATTACTCTCTATGTGTTACATTGCCAGCATATTCCATGTGCTGACCCGTTTTCGGGCTGCAACGTTTCATGTTGCAGGATTCTTACGACGAGTAAGTGATACGTTAGGGTTACGATTTCTACACTCAACTTTGCCGTTGGTGTTGATGGGAATCCACAACCCTGTTACTTCCGCTATTTTGGATTGAGGTAATAGTATTTACGTTACTTTATGCATGTGATTTACCTCTGTTATAAATCCTCGAGTACTGTGTGTGTCAGCATACCGATCCAGGGATGACACTTAAGCACAGAGACTTGATCCATTCGGGTCGGGTCGCTACATCATGCAATGGGTGTGTAGATCAAGTCTCAATTTTGGGAGTAACCTTTATTCATATTGCTACAACAGATAAACCAGGTGCTATTAATCCTAGTAATTTTTTCTTGCTTGGGTTTATTTTTCCTGAGGAATTATTACTCTAGTTTGTTCCATCATCTGTACACAGGTCTGTCAAAGTGTGTCCGCATTAACAACGGTCGCGTGGTGGTTCGGTCAGTTTCCGTATACCGTTCGGCGAACGCCACATCCGTAACTCAGACCGGCTTATGAATTCAGGCTTTGCCACGCCTTCACCACGTCACGCCGACGCCTTGCATCGACATTGACTTTGGCGCCAGGCCACATCTCTTTAGATAAATTATTTTTACGAAAAACAATTATGCAAGGATATATTTATATTGTTCTTTTCAGACCGCACTATTTATGTGTGTAGGTGATCGACTTCGACTGCATCACGCGGTCACTTCCGCAAGCCGACGTTGTTGTCCCAATCGGCATAAATCGGCTCGCATGATCACCTTTTTGGTTGAATTGCCATACTGACATGTTCGGTTGCCTCGGGGACTTCGGCATTATTGAGAGAACTCTACCTCATCGAGTGTTCGGCACACGGGCCATATTTCTTTTATTACTCACTTTGCATAAATTATTAATTATGCAACAATTTTTTTAAATATATTATTATTACTATTATCTCCGGTTTGCACTATTTTCTGTGCACAGGTAAATGATCCGGGTCGGGCAGTGTTGTCACCTCGGCGTACTGACCCATGCCGGGGACTTCGGCGTCACTCTGCCGGCCTGCATTGGCTGTGCTATGTCACCACTTCGGAGTGCCGAGCTCTTCGCTCCGCCACCTCGGTGAAGGAAATATGCCCTAGAGGCAATAATAAAGTGTTTATTTATATTTCCTTATATCATGATAGATGTTTATTATTCATGCTAGAATTGTATTAACCAGAAACTTAGTACATGTGAGAATACATAGACAAAACAAAGTGTCACTAGTATGCCTCTACTTGACTAGCTCGTTGAATCAAAGATGGTAAAGTTTCCTAGCCATAGACATGCGTTGTCATTTGATTAACGGGATCACATCATTAGAGAATGATGTGATTGACTTGACCCATTCCCTTAGCTTTGCATTTGATCGTTTAGTATATTGCTATTGCTTTCTTCATGACTTATACATGTTCCTATGACCATGAGATTATGCAACTCCTGAATACCGGAGGAACACTTTGTGTGCTACCAAACGTCACAACATAACTGGGTGATTATAAAGGTGCTCTACAGGTGTCTCCGATGGTACTTGTTGAGTTGGCATAGATCAAGATTAGGATTTGTCACTCCGATTGTCGGAGAGGTATCTCTGGGCCCTCTCTCAGTAATGCACATCACTATAAGCCTTGCAAGCAATGCAACTAATGAGTTAGTTGCGGGATGATGTATTACGGAACGAGTAAAGAGACTTGTCGGTAACGAGATTGAACTAGGTATTGAGATACCGACGATCGAATCTCGGGCAAGTAACATACCAATGACAAAGGGAACAACGTATGTTTTGTTATGCGGTTTGACCAATAAAGATCTTCGTAGAATATGTAGGAGCCAATATGAGCATCCAGGTTCCGCTATTGGTTATTGACCGGAAACGTGTCTCGGTCATGTCTACATAGTTCTCGAACCCGTAGGGTCCGCACTCTTAACGTTCGGTGACGATCGGTAATATGAGTTTATGTGTTTTGATGAACCGAAGGTAGTTCAGAGTCCCGGATATGATCACGGACATGACGAGGAGTCTCGAAATGGTCGAGACATAAAGATCGATATATTGGAAGCCTATATTTGGACATCAGAATAGTTCCGGGTGAAATCGGGATTTTACCGGAGTACCGGGAGGTTACCGGAACCCCCTGGTACGTGTATGGGCCTTATTGGGCCATAGTGGAGAGAGAGAGAGGAGACCAGGGCAGGCCGCGCGCCCCCTCTCCCTCCAGTCCGAATTGGACTAGGAGGGGAGGCGCCCCCTTTCCTTCCTCCCTCTCCCCCCTTCCTTCTCTCCTTGTACAACTAGGGAAGGGGGGAATCCTACTCCCGGTGGGAGTTGGACTCCTCCAGGGCGCGCCATAGGAGGGCCGGCCCTCCCCCTCCTCCACTCCTTTATATACGTGGCCAGGGGGCACCCCATAGACACACAAGTTGATCAGTTGATCTTTTAGCCGTGTGCGGTGCCCCCCTCCACCATAATCCACCTCGGTCATATCGTAGCGATGCTTAGGCGAAGCCCTGCGTCGGTAGCATCATCAACACCGTCATCACGCCGTCGTGCTGACGGAACTCTCCCCCGAAGCTCTGCTGGATCATGAGTTCGTGGGACGTCACCGAGTTGAACGTGTGCTGAACTCGGAGGTGCCGTGTGTTCGGTACTTGGATCGGTCGGATCGTGAAGACGTACGACTACATCAACCGCGTTGTCATAACGCTTCCGCTTATGGCCTACGAGGGTACGTGGACGACACTCTCCCCTCTCGTTGCTATGCATCACCATGATCTTGCGTGTGCGTAGGAATTTTTTTGAAATTACTATGTTCCCCAACAGTGGCATCCGAGCCAGGTTTTTGCGTAGATGTTATATGCGCGAGTAGAACACAAGTGAGTTGTGGGCGATACAAGTCATACTGCTTACCAGCATGTCATACTGATACGTCTCCAACGTATCTATAATTTTTGATTGCTCCATGCTATATTATCTTCTGTTTTGGACATTATTGGGCTTTATTATTCACTTTTATATTATTTTTGGGACTAACCTATTAACGGGAGGCCCAGCCCAGAATTGCTGTTTTTTTGCCTATTTTAGAGTTTCGCAGAAAAAGAATATCAAACGGAGTCCAAACGGAATGAAACCTTCGGGAACGTGATTTTTGGAACGAACATGATCCAGAGGACTTGGACCCTACGTCAAGAAATCAAGCAGGAAGCCACGAGGTAGGGGGCGCGCCTACCCCCTGGGCACGCCCTCCACCCTCGTGGTCCCCACGTTGCTCCACCGACGTACTCCTTCCTCCTATATATACCTACGTACCCCCAAAGGATCAGATACGGAGCCAAAAATCTAATTCCACCGCCCCAACCTTCTGTACCCGTGAGATCCCATCTTGGGGCCTGTTCCGGAGCTCCGCCGGAGGGGGCATCGATCACGGAGGGCTTCTACATCAACACCATAGCCTCTCGGATGAAGTGTGAGTAGTTTACCTCAGACCTTCGGGTCCATAGTTATTAGCTAGATGGCTTCCTCTCTCTTTTTGGATCTCAATACAATGTTCTCCCCCTCTCTAGTGGAGATCTATTCGATGTAATCTTCTTTTGCGGTGTGTTTGTTGAGACCGATGAATTGTGGGTTTATGATCAAGTTTATCTATGAATAATATTTGAATCTTCTGAATTCTTTTATGTATGATTGGTTATCTTTGCAAGTCTCTTCGAATTATCAGTTTGGTTTGGCCTACTAGATTGATGTTTCTTGAAATGGGAGAAGTGCTTAGCTTTGGGTTCAATCTTGCGGTGTCCTTTCCCAGTGACAGTAGGGGCAGCAAGGCGCGTATTGTATTGTTGCCATCGAGGATAACAAGATGGGTTTTTTTTATCATATTGCATGAATTTATCCCTCTACATCATGTCATCTTGCTTAAAGCGTTACTCTGTTCTTATGAACTTAATACTCTAGATGCATGCTGGATAGCGGTCGATGTGTGGAGTAATAGTAGTAGATGCAGGCAGGAGTCGGTCTACTTGTCTCGGACGTGATGCCTATATACATGATCATACCTAGATATTCTCATAACTATGCTCAATTCTGTCAATTGCTCAACCGTAATTTGTTCACCCACCGTAAAATACTTATGCTCTTGAGAGAAGCCACTAGTGAAACCTATGGCCCCTGGGTCTATTTTCCATCATATTAATCTCCCGTCAACAAGCTATTTGTTTTGCCATTTTTATTTTGCTTTCTTTACTTTGCATCTTTATCACAAAAATACCAAAAATATTATCCTATCATATCTATCAGATCTCACTCTCGTAAGTGACCGTGTAGGGATTGACAACCCCTTATCGCGTTGGTTGTGAGGATTTATTTGTTTGTGTAGGTGCGAGGGACTTGCGTGTAGCCTCCTACTGGATTTATACCTTGGTTCTCAAAAACTGGGGGAAATACTAATGCTACTTTGCTGCATCACCCTTTCCTCTTCAAGGGAAAACCAACGCAGTGCTCAAGAGGTAGCAAGAAGGATTTCTGGCGCCGTTGCCGGGGAGGTCTATGCAAAAGTCCACATACCAAGTACCCATCACAAACCCTTATCTCACGCATTACATTATTTGCCATTTGCCTCTCGTTTTCCTCTCCCCCACTTCACCCTTGCCATTTTATTCGCCCTTTTCCGTTCGTCTTTTCGTTTGCCTTGGTGTCTTACTTGGCTCGTTTGCTCGTTTGGTTGAAATAGTTGAGTATTTATTCCTAAACAGAGATGCTAAGATCTATGGATCCTCATCCGCTTGCCAATCTTTTTAAGAGATCCAATTATGATGAACCAATTCCTAGTGATTTGGGTGCACTAGATTATCTTTATAAGGTTTTGCTTGAAATCCGTGAATCTGAAAATTGTGATGAAGTGCTTTATGAAGTGATTCACGATAGATCTTTGAATAAAAAGCATGATTGCAATGATGCTACTATAAATTCTCTTGATTTCAATTGTGCTAATAATATGCAAAACCCTAAGCTTGGGGATGCTACTTTTGCTATGTCTACTACTTGTTGCAATGATCATGATTGGGGTGATTCTTCTTTTGATCTTGAAAATTTATTTAAGCCCCATGATGAATATGAGATTAATAATAGTGTTTGCAATAATATTGAAAGTGGGTTTGGAAGAGTGTCAACTTTAGATCCCACATATTTGGAGAACGTTCAATCTTATGAAATTTTTGATAAAAGTGGGTTTGGAGAGGTCATGACTTTAGTTAATGTTAATCCCACTATCTTGGAAGAGTGTCAACTTTGCATGCATGTGGATCATGTTGAGAATATGTTTTGTGATAGCTATATTGTTGAATTTGCTTATGATCCTACATGTAATTATTATGAGAGAGGAAAATATGGTTGTAGAAATTTTCATGTTACTAAATTACCTCTCTTTATGTTGAGATTGCTATTGTTTCTTTCCGCTTCCTTGCATATGCTAGTTTTTGCTTGCCTTGATAATTTGTTTGCCTATAAGATTCCTATGCATAGGAAGTATGTTAGACTTAGATGTGTTTGTCACGTGTTTTATGATGCTCTCTTTGTGCTTCAATTCTTGTCTTTCTTGTGAGCATCATTGAAATCTCAATGCCTAGCTAAAAAGGCTTTAAAGAAAAGCGCTTGTTGGGAGACAACCCAATATTTATCCTTGCTGTTTAGCAATAAATATTTGTTCTAGCCTCTGGTTATATGTGTTTTTATGTTTTAATTAGTGTTTGTGCCAAGTTAAACCTATAGGATCTTCTTTGATGATAGTTATTTGATCTTGCAGAAAATTCCAGAAACTTTCTGTTCACGAAAATAATTCTTAAAAATCACCAGAACGTGATAAAATATTGATTCCAATTGCTTCTGATCAATAAACAAATTTTCTAGGTCTTCCTATTTTGGCTGATTTTTTGGAGTTCCAGAAGTTTGCTTTAGTTACAGATTACTACAGACTGTTCTGTTTTTGACAGATTCTGTTTTTCGTGTGTTGTTTGCTTATTTTGATGAATCTATGGCTAGTAAAAGAGTTTATAAACCATAGAGAAGTTGGAATACAGTAGGTTTAACACCAATATAAATAAAGAATGAGTTCATTACAGTACCTTGAAGTGGTCTTTTGTTTTCTTTCGCTAACGGAGCTCACGAGATTTTCTGCTAAGTTTTGTGTTGTGAAGTTTTCAAGTTTTGGGTGAAAGATTTGATGGTGGAACAAGGAGTGGCAAGAGCCTAAGCTTGGGGATGCCCATGGCACCCAAGATAATCTAAGGACACCAAAAAGCCAAAGCTTGGGGATGCCCCGGAAGGCATCCCCTCTTTCGTCTACTTCCATCGGTAACTTTACTTGGAGCTATATTTTTATTCACCACATGATATGTGTTTTGCTTCGAGCGTCTTGTATGATTTGAGTCTTTGCTTTTTAGTTTACCACAATCATCCTTGCTGTACACACCTTTTGAGAGAGACACACATAATTCGGAAATTATTAGAATACTCTATGTGCTTCACTTATATCTTTTGAGTTATATAGTTTTTGCTCTAGTACTTCACTTATATCTTTTAGAGCACGGTGGTGGATTTGTTTTATAGAAACTATTGATCACTCATGCTTCACTTAGATTATTTTGAGAGTCTTAAATAGCATGGTAATTTGCCTAAATAATCCTAATATGCTAGGTATTCAAGAATAGTAAAAACTTTCTTATGAGTGTGTTGAATACTAAGAGAAGTTTGATGGTTGATGATTGTTTTGAGACATGGAAGTAGTGATATCAAATTTGTGCTAGTTGAGTAGTTGTGAATTTGAGAAATACTTGTGTTGAAGTTTGCAAGTCCCATAGCATGCACGTATGGTAAACGTTATGTAACAAATTTGAAACATGAGGTGTTCTTTGATTGTCCTCCTTATGAGTGGCGGTCGGGGACGAGCGATGGTCTTTTCCTACCAATCTATCCCCCTAGGAGCATGCGCGTAGTGCTTGGTTTTTGATGACTTTTAGATTTTTGCAATAAGTATGTGAGTTCTTTATGACTAATGTTGAGTCCATGGATTATATGCACTCTCACCTTTCCACCATTGCTAGCCTCTTCGGTACCGAGCATTGCCCTTTCTCACATTGAGAGTTGGTGCAAACTTCGCCGGTGCATCCAAACCCCGTGATATGATACGCTCTTTCACACATAAACCTCCTTATATCTTCCTCAAAACAGCCACCATACCTACCTATTATGGCATTTCCATAGCCATTCCGAGATATATTGCCATGCAACTTTCCACCATTCCGTTATCATGACACGTTCATCATTGTCATATTGGTTTGCATGATCATGTAGTTGACATAGTATTTGTGGCAAAGCCACCATTCATAATTCTTTCATACATGTCACTCTTGGTTCATTGCATATCCCGGTACACCGCCGGAGGCATTCATATAGAGTCATACTTTGTTCTAGTATCGAGTTGTAATCATTGAGTTGTAAATAAATAGAAGTGTGACAATCATCATTTTCTAGAGCATTGTCCCAAGTGAGGAATACAAAAAAAGAGAGAAAGGCCATAAAAAAAGAAGGCCCAAAAAATGAGAGAAAAAGAGAGAAGGGACAATGTTACTATCCTTTTACCACACTTGTGCTTCAAAGTAGCACCACAATCTTCATGATAGAGAGTCTCTTGTTTTGTCACTTTCATATACTAGTGGGAATTTTTCATTATAGAACTTGGCTTGTACATTCCAACAATGGGCCTCCTCAAGTGCCCTAGGTCTTTGTGAGCAAGCAAGTTGGATGCACACCCACTTAGTTTCTTTTGTTGAGCTTTCATATATTTATAGCTCTAGTGCATCTGTTGCATGGCAATCCCTACTCCTTGCATTAACATGAATCGATGGGCATCTCCATAGCTCATTGATTAGCCTCGTTGATGTGAGACTTTCTCCTTTTCTCCACATAACCCCCATCATCATATTCTATTCCACCCAAAGTGCTATGTACATGGCTCACGCTCATGTATTGCGTGAAGGTTGAAAAAGTTTGAGATTACTAAAGTATGAAACAATTGCTTGGCTTGTCATCGGGGTTGTGCATGATGAGAGCATTCTTGTGTGACGAAAATGGAGCATGACTAAACTATATGATTTTGTAGGGATGAACTTTCTTTGGCCATGTTACTTTGAGAGGATATAATTGCTTAGTTAGTATGCTTGAAGTATTATTATTTTTATGTCAATATTGAACTTTTATCTTGAATCTTTCGGATCTGAATATTCATACCATAGTTAAGAAGAATTACATTGAAATTATGCCAAGTAGCATTCCGCATCAAAATTTCTGTTTTTATCATTTACCTACACGAGGACGAGCAGGAATTAAGCTTGGGGATGCTTGATACGTCTCCAACGTATCTATAATTTTTGATTGCTCCATGCTATATTATCTTCTGTTTTGGACATGATTGGGCTTTATTATTCACTTTTATATTCTTTTTGGGACTAACCTATTAACCGGAGGCCCAGCCCAGAATTGTTGTTTTTTGCCTATTTTAGAGTTTCGCAGAAAAAGAATATCAAACGGAGTCCAAGCGGAATGAAACCTTCGGGAACGTGATTTTCGGAACGAACATCATCCAGAGGACTTGGACCCTACGTCAAGAAATCAAGCAGGAAGCCACGAGGTAGGGGGCGCGCCTACCCCCCTGGGCGCGCCCTCCACCCTCGTGGGCCCCATGTTGCTGCACCGACGTACTCCTTCCTCCTATATATACCTACGTACCCCCAAATGATCAGATACGGAGAAAAAAACCTAATTCCACCGCCGCAACCTTCTGTACCCGTGAGATCCCATCTTGGGGCCTGTTCCGGAGCTTCGCCGGAGGGGGCATCGATCACGGAGGGCTTCTACATCAACACCATAGCCTCTCGGATGAAGTGTGAGTAGTTTACCTCAGACCTTCGGGTCCATAGTTATTAGCTAGATGGCTTCCTCTCTCTTTTTGGATCTCAATACAATGTTCTCCCCCTCTCTAGTGGAGATCTATTCGATGTAATCTTCTTTTGCGGTGTGTTTGTTGAGACCGATGAATTGTGGGTTTATGATCAAGTTTATCTATGAATAATATTTGAATCTTCTGAATTCTTTTATGTATGATTGGTTATCTTTGCAAGTCTCTTCGAATTATCAGTTTGGTTTGGCCTACTAGATTGATGTTTCTTGAAATGGGAGAAGTGCTTAGCTTTGGGTTCAATCTTGCGGTGTCCTTTCCCAGTGACAGTAGGGGCAGCAAGGCGCGTATTGTATTGTTGCCATCGAGGATAACAAGATGGTTTTTTTTTTATCATATTGCATGAATTTATCCCTCTACATCATGTCATCTTGCTTAAAGCGTTACTCTGTTCTTATGAACTTAATACTCTAGATGCATGCTGGATAGCGGTCGATGTGTGGAGTAATAGTAGTAGATGCAGGCAGGAGTCGGTCTACTTGTCTCGCACGTGATGCCTATATACATGATCATACCTAGATATTCTCATAACTATGCTCAATTCTGTCAATTGCTCAACCGTAATTTGTTCACCCACCGTAAAATACTTATGCTCTTGAGAGAAGCCACTAGTGAAACCTATGGCCCCCGGGTCTATTTTCCATCATGTTAATCTCCCGTCAACAAGCTATTTCTTTTGCCGTTTTTATTTTGCTTTCTTTACTTTGCATCTTTATCACAAAAATACCAAAAATATTATCCTATCATATCTATCAGATCTCACTCTCGTAAGTGACCGGGTAGGGATTGACAACCCCTTATCGTGTTGGTTGCGAGGATTTATTTGTTTGTGTAGGTGCGAGGGTCTCGTGCGTGGCCTCCTACTGGATTGATACCTTGGTTCTCAAAAACTGAGGGAAATATGTACGCTACTTTGCTGCATCACCCTTTCCTCTTCAAGGGAAAACCAACGCAGTGCTCAAGAGGTAGCACATACTTTAATTCGGCGGTATTGTTGGATGAAGCGGTCCGGACCGACATTACGCGTACGCTTACGCGAGACTGGTTCTACCGACGTGCTTCGCACACAGGTGGCTGGCGGGTGTCAGTTTCTCCAACTTTAGTTGAATCGAGTGTGGCTACGCCCGGTCCTTGTGAAGGTTAAAACATCACATACTTGACGAAATAACGTTGTGGTTTTGATGCGTAGGTAAGAACGGTTCTTGCTCAGCCCGTAGCGGCCACATAAAACTTGCAACAACAAAGTAGAGGACGTCTAACTTGTTTTTGCAGGGCATGTTGTGATGTGATATGGTCAAGACATGATGCTAAATTTTATTGTATGAGATGATCATGTTTTGTAACAGAGTTATCAGCAACTGGCTGGAGCCATATGGTTGTCGCTTTATTGTATGAAATGCAATCGCCATGTAATTACTTTACTTTATCACTAAGCGGCAGCGATAGTCGTAGAAGCAATAGTTGGCGAGACGACAATGATGCTATGATGGAGATCAAGGTGTCGCGCCGGTGACGATGGTGATCATGACTGTGCTTTGGAGATGGAGATCAAAGGCACAAGATGAAGATGGCCATATCATATCACTTATATTGATTGCATGTGATGTTTATCTTTTATGCATCTTATTTTGCTTAGATCGACGGTAGCATTATAAGATGATCTCTCACTAAATTTCAAGGTATAAGTGTTCTCCCTGAGTATGCACCGTTGCGAAAGTTCGTCGTGCCGAGACACCACGTGATGATCGGGCGTGATAAGCTCTACGTTCACATACAACAGGTGCAACTAGTTTTGCACACATAGAATACTCGGGTTAAACTTGACGAGCCTAGCATATGCAGATATGGCCTCGGAACACTGAGACCTAAAGGTCGAGCGTGAATCATATAGTAGATATGATCAACATAGTGATGTTCACGATTGAAAACTACTCCATCTCACGTGACGATCAGACATGGTTTAGTTGATATGGATCACGTGATCACTTAGATGATTAGAGGGATGTCTGTCTAAGTGGGAGTTCTTAAGTAATTTGATTAATTGAACTTTAATTTATCATGAACTTAGTACCTGATAGTATTTTGCATGTCTATGTTGTTGTAGATAGATGGCCGGTGCTGTTGTTCCGTTGAATTTTAATGCGTTCCTTGAGAAAGCAAAGTTGAAAGATGATGGTAGCAATTACACGGACTGTGTCCGTAACTTGAGGATTATCCTCATTGCTGCACAGAAGAATTACATCCTGGAAGCACCGCTAGGTGCCAAACCCGCTGCAGGAGCAACGCCAGATGTTATGAACGTCTGGCAGAGGAAAGCTGATGACTACTCGATAGTTCAGTGTTCCATGCTTTACGGCTTAGAACCGGGACTTCAACGACATTTTGAATGTCATGGAGCATATGGGATGTTCCCGGAGTTGAAGTTAATATTTCAAGCAAATCCCCTGATTGAGAGATATGAAGTCTCCAATAAGTTCTACAGCTACAAGATGGAGGAGAATAGTTCTGTCAGTGAGCATATACTCAAAATGTCTGGGTATAACAATCACCTGATTCAACTGGGAGTTAATCTTCCGGATGATAGTGTCATTGACAGAATTCTTCAATCACTGCCACCAAGCTACAAGAGCTTCGTGATGAACTATAATATGCAAGGGATGGATAAGACAATTCCCGAGCTCTTCGCGATGCTAAAGGCTGCGGAGGTAGAAATCAGGAAGGAGCATCAAGTGTTGATGGTCAACAAGACCACCAGTTTCAAGAAAAAGGGTAAAGGGAAGAAGGGGAACTTCAAGAAGAATGACAAGCAAGTTGCTGCTCAAGTGAAGAAGCCCAAGTCTGGACCTAAGCCTGAGACTGAGTGCTTCTACTACAAAGGGACTGGTCACTGGAAGCGGAACTGCCCCAAGTATTTGGCGGATAAGAAGGATGGCAAGGTGAACAAAGGTATATGTGATATACATGTTATTGATGTGTACCTTACTAATGCTCGCCGTAGTGCCTGGGTATTTGATACTGGTTCTGTTGCTAATATTTGCAACTCGAAACAGGGACTACGGATTAAGCGAAGATTGGCTAAGGATGAGTTGATGATGCGCGTGGGAAATGGTTCCAAAGTCGATGTGATCGTGGTCGACACGCTACCTCTACATCTACCTTCGGGATTAGTTTTAGACCTGAATAATTGTTATTTGGTGCCAGTGTTAAGCATGAACATTATATCTGGATCTTGTTTGATGCGAGATGATTATTCATTTGAATCAGAGAATAATGGTTGTTCTATTTATATGAGTAATATCTTTTATGGTCATGCACCCTTGAAGAGTGGTCTATTCTTTTTGAATCTCGATAGTAGTGATACACATATTCATAATATTGAAGCCAAAAGATGCAGAGTTGATAATGATAGTGCAATTTATTTGTGGCACTGCCGTTTAGGTCATATTGGTGTAAAGCGCATGAAGAAACTCCATTCTGATGGACTTTTGGAATCACTTGATTATGAATCACTTGGTACTTGCGAACCATGCTGAGGGAGTCCTGGATTAGGGGGTCCTCGGACAGCCGGACTATATCCTTTGGCCGGACTGTTGGACTATGAAGATACAAGACTCAAGACTTCGTCCCATGTCCGGATGGGACTCTCCTTGGCGTGGAAGGCAAGCTTGGCAATACGGATATGTAGATCTCCTCCCTTGTAACCGACTCTGTGTAACCCTAGCCCCCTCCGGTGTCTATATAAACCGGAGGGTTTAGTCCGTAGGACAACAACAATCATACTATAGGCTAGCTTCTAGGGTTTAGCCTCTACGATCTCGTGGTAGATCAACTCTTGTAATACTCATATCATCAAGATCAATCAAGCAGGAAGTAGGGTATTACCTCCATCGAGAGGGCCCGAACCTGGGTAAACATCGTGTCCCCCGCCTCCTGTTACCATCCGCCTTAGACGCACAGTTCGGGACCCCCTACCCAAGATCCGCCGGTTTTGACACCGACATTGGTGCTTTCATTGAGAGTTCCACTGTGCCGTCACCGTAAGGCTAGATGGCTCCTTCGATCATCGGCAACGATGCGATCCACAGGGTGAGGTTTTCCTCCCCGGACAGATCTTCGTATTCGGCGGCTTCGTACTACGGGCCAACTCGCTTGGCCATCTGGAGCAGATCGAGAGCTACGCCCCTGGCCATCAGGTCAGGTTTGGAAACTTGAAATATACTGCCGACATCCGCGAAGACTTGATCTTCGACGGATTCGAGCCCATGTCAGGTGCGCCGCACAATCACGACGAGCATGATTTAGCTCTGTCGTCGGACAGTGTTCGGGAGATCACACCTGCAACCACTCCGGCCCTCAATTCGGAACAAATTGCGCCATCTGAGGACGGGTGGATGGACCCCGCCACGGAGGCCGCACACTCAGTGGCGATAGAGTCGTATACTGACTTCACCTCCTACGAGACCCGTGTTGCCGAACCGTTGGATTCGTCCCCGGCCATGGACTCCGAGCCGCCTGCGTCCGTGCCCATCGAATCCGATTGGGCACCGATCATGGAGTTTACCTCCGCGGATATCTTTCAGCACTCGCCTTTTGGCGACGTGCTAAACTCGTTGAAGTCTCTTTCCCTGTCAGGAGACCCTTGGCCGAACTATGTCCGACTAGAATGGGATGCGAACGACGAAGAAATTCGCTCCCCACCCACCACCCACTTAGTAGCCACTTTCGACGATTTAACCGAGATGCTCGACTTCGGCTCCGAAGACATCGACGGTATGCACGACGATGCAGGAGACGAACAAGAACCACCGCCCACAGGGCGCTGGACTGCCACCTCATCATATGATACATACATGGTGGACACCCCCAAAGAAGGCGATGGCGATAAGACAACGGAGGATAATCCCTCCAAGAAGCAATCCAAGCACCGACGTCAGCGGCCCCGCTCTAAGTCCCGCCATAGCAAAAGCAGCGATACCGGCACAAGAGACAATAACGCTCCAGATAGTGCCGAAGACGACGACAATCCCCTCCAGCCAGACCTCGAGCGGGAGGATGAACAAGCTAGCCCTCCGGAACAGGCAGCAAACGGAGAATCAGAGGATGACAATTACATGCCTCTCTCCGAAGACGAAGTGAGCCTCGGCGACGAAGAATTTATCGTGCCTAAGGATCCTGTCGAGCAGGAGCGCTTCAAGCGCCGGCTTATAGCCACAACAAACAGCCTGAAGAAAAAGCAACAACAGCTTCGAGCTGATCAAGATCTGCTAGCGGATAGATGGACTGAAGTCCTGGCAGCCGAGGAATACGAACTCGAGCGCCCAACCAAGAGTTACCCAAAGCGCAGGTTGCTACCCCAACTCGAGGAGGAAGCATTGAAACCTACATCACCAGCGTATGATGCGGCTGATCGGCCACCTCGTGGCCGAGACAGAGAGGCATATCAGCCCGAAGTCCAGCCCGCACCCCGCCGCCATTCAAACAAAAATACCAAGGCCCGGGGCAACACGCGGGACCCGCGAGACGTATTAGTAAACAAAGAAAAACATGCAAGATCGATATACGGATCACGGGGTCGCGCCCCAACACGTGACGATGATCGTCACGCCGGATACACTAAAAGCAAATCTGGCCGGGTAGAATACCGCAGACAAGACTCGTATGAACTGCGTCGTGATATAGCCGGTCACAGAGGCGCCGCACACCCCCTATGCTTCACTGATGAAGTAATGGATCACGAATTCCCAGAGGGTTTTAAACCCGTAAACATTGAATCATATGATGGTACAACAGATCCCGCAGTATGGATCGAGGATTTCCTCCTCCACATCCACATGGCTCGCGGTGATGATCTACATGCCATCAAGTACCTCCCACTAAAACTCAAAGGACCAGCTCGGCATTGGCTGAATAGCTTGCCTGCAGACTCCATTGGCAGTTGGGAGGATTTGGAAGATGCATTTCTTGACAACTTCCAGGGCACTTATGTGCGACCACCGGATGCTGATGACTTGAGCCATATAACTCAGCAGCCAGGGGAATCGGCCAGGCAATTCTGGACCCGGTTCCTAACTAAGAAAAACTAAATTGTCGACTGTCCGGATGCAGAGGCCTTAGCGGCATTTAAGCATAACATCCATGACGAATGGCTCGCCCGGCACCTCAGCCAGGAGAAGCCAAAGTCTATGGCAGCCCTCACGACGCTCATGACCCGCTTTTGCGCGGGCGAAGACAGCTGGCTGGCTCGTAGCAACAACACATCAAGAAGTCATGGCAATTCAGATGCCAAAGATAGCAACGGCAGACCACGTCGCAACAGACACAAGCTCCACAACAACGGTGACAACACCGAAGACACGGCAGTCAATGCCGGATTCAGTGGCTCTAAATCCGGTCAGCGGAAGTAGCCGTTCAAAAGAAGCAACCCGGGCCCGTCGAGTTTGGACCGCATACTCGATCGCTCGTGTCAAATCCACGGCACCCCCGATAAGCCAGCCAATCGCACCAACAGGGAATGCTGGGTGTTCCAGCAGGCCAGCAAGTTGAATACCAGAAACAAGGAAAAGGGTCTGCATAGCGACGATGAGGAAGAGTCCCGGCCGCCGAACACAGGAGGACAGAAGAAATTTCCTCCCCAAGTGAAAACGGTGAACATGATATACGCAACCCATATTCCCAAGAGGGAACGGAAGCGTGCACTAAGGGACGTCTACGCGATGGAGCCAGTCGCCCCAAAGTTCAACCCATGGTCTTCTTGTCTGATCACTTTCGATCATAGGGACCACCCCACTAGTATCCGTCATGGCGGTTCTGCCGCATTGGTCCTTGATCCCATCATTGATGGATTTCACCTCACCCGAGTCCTTATGGACGGCGGCAGCAGCCTGAACCTACTTTATCAGGATACAATGCGCAAAATGGGTATAGACCCCTCGAGGATCAAACCCACTAAAACGGCCTTTAAAGGTGTCATCCCAGGTGTAGAGGCCCGCTGCACGGGCTCAATCACACTGGAAGTGGTCTTCGAATCTCCGGACAACTTCTGAAGCGAGGAGTTAATCTTCGATATCGTCCCGTTCCGCAGTGGCTATCACGCACTGCTCGGACGAACAACATTTGCCAGATTCAATGTGGTACCGCATTATGCATACCTCAAGCTCAAAATGCCAAGACCTCGTGGGGTTATAACAGTCAATGGAAACATAGAACGCTCACTCCGCACGGAGGAGCACACTGCGGCCCTCGCAGCAGAGGCACAAAGCAGCCTTTTATGGCACACCGCCAATTCGGCGATCAAGTCCCCAGACACCTTCAAGCGAGTCCGGAGTAACCTGCAACAGGATCGCCTGGCACGTTCAGAGCTCGCCTAGCAATTCGGCCTCCGCCCTAGTCCCAGTCAAGCGACGAAATCTGTGCCGCCCGTACATAATTACGCACTAAAAATACCATGGGCATAGGCGGGGGCACGGCCAGGACACGCCCCACAATGCGGCTCAACCGCCCCAGGGGTTGTATACCTTTATCATTTTCTCTCTTTCAGGACCTTACTCTCTGGAAGCCCTTTTCGGCAGCCTGATTGCTGGACGCATTACGGGAAGGAAATACCAAGGAGACAAGAAGCTAAGACATACAAGGGAATCCCCAGGTGGTCTCTAATAACTATCGAAATACCTGTTTTAAATACCCATCCGCAGCTTGCCCTTGGATAGGACATGTCAAATAGTCCTATTTTTTGCTTATTGCACTACTTTTATCAGTACGTTTCAAAACAATGCATAGCATTAGTCTATTATTGCATTACCCTTCCGTTTTCCTTGTCTGTTTATTTACGACAAATTGTACCCGTACATTTTGGTATGACCAGTACGCCAGGGGCTTCAGTATACCCCATAATACGGCGTGAGAAGTCCGAACACTTTCGACAGTGCGGCACCCCGAACTTATAGCATTATATGCATCAGCTCTGAATCATGTCTTGGGTCAATAGTTGGGTTTGCCCGGCTCCCATGTTTTGGTACCTTACGTTCCGCAATATCGGCTAAGGTAGCGCTGGGAGAACTACTGCGATTGTGTCCCGGTTCTTCCGGACGAACACCTCAGTAGAGAAAGCCGAAAACTGACTGTCATGATAAGGCGAGAGCTGGTCGCTGTTCGAGAGGTCTCAGGTCCTTAAAGACTTTTTCTGCTTCGGGCGAGGAGTCGGCCTTGCCCGACTTAGGCGTATATAGCGCCCCAAATTCGGCCTTCCGAATACTAGGGGCTTCGCCAAAATTTAAAATTGTAGACTTCTATGGCTAAGTGAGAGTGATAAAGCCTTATAGTCCGATTGCCTGGTTCGTTGTGCTGAACACCTCCTTCGAAGGACCCAAAATTGGGATAAAGAGTGCTCAGGTTTATCCCGAACACCTCAGTACTAGTTACATGGGGCGCAGAAGCCGACGACTGGCCAACTCTCAGATTTTATAAACGGCCGCACAGAAGGTAATATTTTAAATTCACAAGCGTTGCATAGCGCAAACGAACTCGTTTCATATTACAGGATCACATGAGTACATTCATTCGAATATTACATCCTTAGCACATTCCTTCGCCACAAGGCGAGAACCCTTCAGGACACTGTTATAATACATTTCGGGGTGGCGATGCTCCTTGCCTTCCGGCGGCCCCTCCTTCACCAGCTTCTCGGCGTCCAGCTTCGCCCAGTGCACCTTTGCCTGGGCAAAAGCCCTGCGCGCACCCTCGATGCAGACGGACCGCTTTATGACTTCAAGCCGTGGGCAGGCATTCACAAGCCGCCTCACCAGACCGAAGTAGCTATCAGGCAGGGGCTCGCCAGGCCACATCCGGACTATAAGACCCTTCATGGCCTGTTCGGCCGCCTTGTGGAGCTCGACTAGTTGCTTCAGCTAGTCGCTCAAGGGCACTGGGTGTTCGGTCCCAGTATACTGAGACCAGAACAACTTCTCCGTCGAGCTCCCCTCCTCAGCCTGGTAGAACTCCGCGGCATCCGACACACTGCGGGGTAGATCTGCGAACGCTCCTGGAGAGCTCCGAACTCGGGTAAGTAAAAAGAACATTTCCTTCACATGCTTGCTTTGCATAATGAATGCCTTACCCGCCGCTATCTTCTTAACCGCCTCAATCTCCCGGAGGGCCTTTTGGGCTTCGGCCTTGGCATGTTGTGCGCTTTCGAGGGCCTTCGCAAGCTCGGACCCTTGTGTCTTAGAGTCAAGCTCCAAGGACTCGTGTTTTTTGGCGAGAGCCTGGAGCTCTTGCTGCACCTCGCCTACTCGGGCTTCTTACATTTCTCGCTCGATGAGCTCCTTGGCCGCTTTGTCTTCGGCCTCGGATAGCGCCTTCTGCAGGGACGCCACTTCGGTCGTGGCCCCTAGCAAAATTCATGATGATCCTATTATTCTAAAAACCAAACTTTATAATATACAGACGGGGTATCACTTACCTTCATTCTCTTCGAGCTGCCTCTTGGTAAGGCGGAGCTCTTCCTTGGACCACTCAAGGTCCCGCTTCAGTGCGGCGACCTCCGCAGTACATGCGGTAGCGGCTAGCAGTGAAGCCTGCATATGCACATAGATATATTCTGATTAGACTCCTGCGGTTATTATTTGATCCTCTATTCGGCCTTCCTTTGCGAACGACAAACAGAGCATCAGGGGCTACTGTCTATGCGGTAACATTTTCCTATAATCTGGTTACTTACCTCAAAGCCTGTTAGGAGGCTGGCACAGGCTTCAGTCAGTCTGCTCTTGGCGGACTGAACCTTCTTGACCACCACACTCATAATGGTGTGGTGCTCTTCGTCAGCAAGTTGCCCGATGCCTCTGGATGAACAGAGGCCATCGGCACAGACGGCTTGCCCCCCTTAGCGAGGGGTTGCCTGACAGAATCCGGAACCACTGGAGGTTCCGGCGCCGTATTCGGCTTGGGGCTAGACTTGCTGCCCCCGGTGTTGGGTCCCAGGGGAGTCTTGCCCCTCTTACGCCCAACACCTAGAATGTCGCCTTGGGGCGCCTCCGGATCTGTCCCCCCTTGGTTCTGTTCCCTTTGAGACAACACCTCGGCGTCGTCCGTAGGGCGGGGGGAGGAGGCGGTCGGGAGCGAACCGTTGTTCATCTCTGACTCGCCCAAAGACTCCTCCGAAGAGGATACGCTGATATGAGCTTTGGAGGGGTTGTGTGATGATGTTCGGCATGATAAGAAGCAACAAAACGAAACATACCAGAATTACTATGGTATCTGGATACTTACGACTTCGCCAGGGGCTTATCCCTGGGCAGCCACTCGTCGTCGCTGTAGATGGCGGTTCTGGAGTTGTCCGGAAGGAGGGTCCTTCCCTTTTTGGACCCTTTGGCTGCCCCAGCCGGGGTGGCCTTCCTTTTCTTGTCTCCCCTGGCTGGGGGGAGAACTTTCCTCTTCTTCCTCCTCGTTTTCGTGGGAGGAGTGCACCTCGGTGTTTTCGGACGACGAGTCCGATATAACCTTGCGCCGGAGACCCTTCCTGGTCCCCGTGGCCTTCTTCTCCGGCACCTCCAGCATCTTCGTTAGGAGAGCATCCGCTGGATCTTTGGGCAGGGGAGCCAGACAATTGACCTGCTCCCCTGTCGCTACCCAGTCCTGTTAAATGGCGTGGAGGCTTAGATCCCGCGCGTGGTTATACTGGGGAAATGAACATCTTATCAGATATAAAAGACTTACCGGATTAGCAGGGCGCTTTGCGCTAAGTCCGCGGTCCTCCGTAAGGAGAGGAGGTACCTCGGCGCCCTTGAACAGCACCTTCCAGACGTCCTTGTGTGCCGTGTCGAAGAGCTCTCGCAGCGTCTGGTGCTCGGCCGGGTCGAACTCCCACAAATTGAATGCCCGTCGTTGACACGGAGGATCCGGCGAAAGAGCATGACTTGGACCACGTTGACGAGCTTGATTTTCTTGCTCATCATGTTTTTGATGCATGTCTGGAGTCCGGTCAGCTCTACCGGGGAACCCCAGGACAGGCCCTTCTCTTTCCAGGAGGTGAGCTGCATGGGGATTCCGGATCGAAATTTGGGGGCCGCCACCCAGTTGGTGTCGCGCGGCTCGGTGATGTAGAACCACCCCGATTGCCACCCCTTTATGGTCTCCACATAGGATCCTTCGAGCCAGGTGACGTTGGGCATTTTTCCCACCATGGCGCCTCCGCACTCCTCTTGCTGGCCGACCACCACCTTCGGTTTAATATTGAAGGTCTTCAGCCACAGGCCGAAGTGGGGCTTGATGCGGAGGAAGGCCTCGCACACGATGATAAACGCCGAGATGTTGAGGATGAAATTGGGGGCCAGATCGTGAAAATCCAGCCCATAGTAGAACATGAGCCCGCGGACAAACGGGTGGAGGGGAAATCCCAGTCCGCGGACGAAGTGGGAAAGAAAAACCACCCTCTCATGGGGTTCTGGAGTAGGGATGATCTGCCCCGCATCTGGCAGCCGGTGTGCAATATCCGCGGCTAGATATCCGGCTCCCCGCAGCTTTGTGATGTTCTCCTTCGTAACGGAGGAGACCATCCACTTGGCTCCCGCTCCGGACATGCTTGGAGTGGTTTGAGGAGAAAATCGCGAACTTGGGTGCTGGAGCTCGAGTGCGCAAGAATGGATGAGCAAGGAGGAAGAAGGCGTGGGTGAAAAAAGGTGAATCCTTGTCCCTTTATAAGGGCGGAAGAGGCTATGCGCCTCCCCACCTACCTGGTAAACTCGCTTATTCCCCAAGCGCCGTAATTGATGGCGCGGTTGGGTTACCCACACGCGTATTGATGAGAATCCCGTGATAAGGGGACACGATCTCTGCTTCGACAAGACGTGCCAAGGAAACCGCCTCGCGATATGTGCAGTGGCTGGTTGTGAAAAACGCTTCGAATAAGGACCGGGCCGTGGTGTGATGTCATACACCAAAATGTGTCAGCAGATTGGATTGGCGGAAATATTATTCTCTCTACGGTGGTGTGTGGAATTTTTTTTGCAGAGCCGGACACTATCCTTGTGTTCAAAATCTTCTATGGAGTATTCGGAGGAGGAACCCGCCTTGCAATGCCGAAGACAATCTGCGCGTCGGACTCATTGTCATTGAAGCCTGGTTCAGGGGCTACCGAGGGAGTCCTGGATTAGGGGGTCCTCGGACAGCCGGACTATATCCTTTGGCCGGACTGTTGGACTATGAAGATACAAGACTCAAGACTTCGTCCCATGTCCGGATGGGACTCTCCTTGGCGTGGAAGGCAAGCTTGGCAATACGGATATGTAGATCTCCTCCCTTGTAACCGACTCTGTGTAACCCTAGCCCCCTCCGGTGTCTATATAAACCGGAGGGTTTAGTCCGTAGGACAAAAACAATCATACCATAGGCTAGCTTCTAGGGTTTAGCCTCTACGATCTCGTGGTAGATCAACTCTTGTAATACTCATATCATCAAGATCAATCAAGCAGGAAGTAGGGTATTACCTCCATCGAGAGGGCCCGAACTTGGGTAAACATCGTGTCCCCCGCCTCCTATTACCATCCGCCTTAGACGCACAGTTCGGGACCCCCTACCCGAGATTCGCCGGTTTTGACACCGACACATGCCTCATGGGCAAGCTGACTAAAACGCCGTTCTCCGGAACAATGGAGCGAGCAACAAATTTATTGGAAATCATACATACTGATGTATGTGGTCCAATGAATGTTGAGGCTCGCGGCGGGTATCGTTATTTTCTCACCTTCACAGATGATTTAAGCAGATATGGGTATATCTACTTAATGAAACATAAGTCTGAAAAATTTGAAAAGTTCAAAGAATTTCAGAGTGAAGTGGAAAATTATCGTAACAAGAAAATAAAGTTTCTAAGATCTGATTGTGGAGGAGAATATTTGAGTTACGAGTTTGGTCTTCATTTGAAACAATGCGGAATAGTTTCACAACTCATGCCACCCGGAACACCACAGCGTAATGGTGTGTCCGAACGTCGTAATCGTACTTTACTAGATATGGTGCGATCTATGATGTCTCTTACTGATTTACCGCTATCGTTTTGGGGTTATGCTTTAGAGACGGCTGCATTCACGTTAAATAGGGCACCATCTAAATCCGTTGAGACGACGCCTTATGAACTGTGGTTTGGCAAGAAACCAAAGTTATCATTTCTTAAAGTTTGGGGCTGCGATGCTTATGTGAAAAAGCTTCAACCTGATAAGCTCGAACCCAAATCGAAGAAATGTGTCTTAATAGGAGACCCAAAGGAGACTATTGGGTACACCTTCTATCACAGATCCAAAGGCAAGATATTTGTTGCTAAGAATGGATCCTTTCTAGAGGAGTTTCTCTCGAAGGAAGTGAGTGGGAGAAAAGTAGAACTTGATGAGGTAATTGTACCTACTCCCTTATTAGAAAGTACTTCATCATAGAAATCTGTTCCTGTGACTACTACACCAATTGGTGAGGAAGCTAATGATGATGATCATGTAACTTCAGATCAAGTTAGTACCGAACCTCATGGGTCAACCAGAGTAAGATCCGCACCAGAGTGGTACGGTAATCCTCTTCTGGAGGTCATGTTACTTGACCATGATCAACCTACAAACTATGAGGAAGCGATGATGAGCCCAGATTCCGCAAAATGGCTTGAGGCCATGAAATCTGAGATGGGATTCATGTATGAGAACAAAGTGTGGACTTTGGTTGACTTGCCCGATGATCGGCAAGCCATCGAGAATAAATGGATCTTCAAGAAGAAGACTGACGCTGACGGTAATATTACTATCTACAAAGCTCGACTTGTTGTGAAAGGTTTTTGACAAGTTCAAGGGTTGACTACGATGAGACTTTCTCATCCGTAGCGATGCTTAAGTCCGTCCGAATCATGTTAGCAATTGCCGCATTTTATGATTATTAAATTTGGCAAATGGATGTAAAGACTGCATTCCTGAATGGATTTCTGGAAGAAGAGTTGTATATGATGCAACCTGAAGGTTTTATCGATCCAAAGGATGCTAACAAAGTGTGTAAGCTCCAGCGATCCATCTATGGACTGGTGCAAGCATCTCGGAGTTGGAATAAATGTTTTGATAGTGTGATCAAAGCATATGGTTTTATACAGACATTTGGAGAAGCATGTATTTACAAGAAAGTGAGTGGGAGCTCTGTAGCATTTCTAGTATTATATGTGGATGACATATTGTTGATTGGAAATGATATAGAATTTCTGGATAGCATAAAAGGATACTCGAATAAGAGTTTTTCTATGAAAGACCTCGGTGAAGCTGCTTATATATTGGGCATCAAGATCTATAGTGATAGATCAAGACGCTTAATTGGACTTTCACAAAGCACATACCTTGATAAAGTTTTGAAAAGTTCAAAATGGATCAAGCAAAGAAAGGGTTCTTGCCTGTGTTACAAGGTGTGAAGTTGAGTCATACTCAATGCCCGACTACTGCAGAAGATAGAGAGAAAATGAAAGATGTTCCCTATGCTTCAGCCATAGGCTCTATCATGTATGAAATGTTGTGTACCAGACCTGATGTGTGCCTTGCTATTAGCTTAGCAGGGAGGTACCAAAGTAATCCAGGAGTGGATCACTGGACAGCGGTCAAGAACATCCTGAAATACCTGAAAAGGACTAAGGATATGTTTCTTGTTTATGGAGGTGACAAAGAGCTCGTCATAAATGGTTACGTTGATGCAAGCTTTGACAGTGATCCGGATGACACTAAGTCACAAACCGGATACGTATTTATATTGAATGGTGGAGCTGCCAGTTGGTGCAGTTCTAAGCAAAGCATCATGGCGGGATCTACGTGTGAAGCGGAGTACATAGCTACTTCGGAAGCAGCAAATGAAGGAGTCTGGATGAAGGAGTTCATATCCGATCTAGGTGTCATACCTAGTGCATCGGGTCCAATGAAAATCTTTTGTGACAATACTGGTGCAATTGCCTTGGCAAAGGAATCCAGATTTCACAAGAGAACCAAGCACATCAAGAGACGCTTCAATTCCATCCGCGACCAAGTCAAGGAGGGAGACATAGAGATTTGCAAGATACATACGGATCTGAATGTTGCAGACCCGTTGACTAAGCCTCTCTCACGAGCAAAACATGATCAACACCAAGACTCCATGGGTGTTAGAATCATTACTGTGTAATCTAGATTATTGACTCAAGTGCAAGTGGGAGACTAAAGGGAATATGCCCTAGAGGCAATAATAATGTTGTTATTTATATTTCCTTATATAATGATAAATGTTTATTATTCATGCTAGAATTGTATTAACCGGAAACTTAGTACATGTGTGAATACATAGACAAAACAAAGTGTCACTAGTATGCCTCTACTTGACTAGCTCGTTGAATCAAAGATGGTTAAGTTTCCTAGCCATAGACATGAGTTGTCATTTGATTAACGGGATCACATCATTAGAGAATGATGTGATTGACTTGACCCATTCCGTTAGCTTAGCATTTGATCGTTTAGTATATTGCTATTGCTTTCTTCATGACTTATACATGTTCCTATGACTATGAGATTATGCAACTCCCGAATACCGGAGGAACACTTTGTGTGCTACCAAACGTCACAACGTAACTAGGTGATTATAACGGTGCTCTACAGGTGTTTCCGATGGTACTTGTTGAGTTGGCATAGATCAAGATTAGGATTTGTCACTCCGATTATCGGAGAGGTATCTCTGGGCCCTCTCGGTAATGCACATCACTATAAGCCTTGCAAGCAATGCAACTAATGAGTTAGTTGCGGGATGATGTATTATGGAATGAGTAAAGAGACTTGGTGGTAACGAGATTGAGCTAGGTATTGAGATACCGATGATCGAATCTCGGGCAAGTAACATACCGATGACAAAGGGAACAACGTATGTTGTTATGCGGTTTGACCGATAAAGATCTTCGTATAATATGTAGGAGCCAATATGAGCATCCAGGTTCCGCTATTGGTTATTGACCGGAAACGTGTCTCGGTCATGTCTACATTGTTCTCGAACCCGTAGGGTCCGCACGCTTAACGTTCGGTGACGATCGGTAATATGAGTTTATGTGTTTCGATGAACCTAAGGTAGTTCGGAGTCCCGAATATGATCACGGACATGACGAGGAGTCTCGAAATGGTCAGGACATAAAGATCGATATATTGGAAGCCTATATTTGGACATCGGAATAGTTCCGGGTGAAATCGAGATTTTACCGGAGTACCGGGAGGTTACCGGAACCCCCGGTAAGTGTATGGGCCTTATTGGGCCATAGTGGAGAGAGAGAGAGGAGACCAAGGCAGGCCGCGCGCCCCCTCTCCCTCCAGTCCGAATTGGACTAGGAGGGGGCGGCGCCCCCCTTTTCTTCCTCCCTCTCTCCCCCTTCCTTCTCTCCTAGTCCAACTAGGGAAGGGGGGAATCCTACTCCCGGTGGGAGTAGGACTCCTCCAGGGTGCGCCATAGGAGGGCCGGCCCTCCCCCCTCCTCCACTCCTTTATATACGTGGCCAGGGGGCACCCCATAGACACACAAGTTGATCAGTTGATCTTTTAGCCGTGTGCGGTGCCCCCCTCCACCATAATCCACCTTGGTCATGTCGTAGCGGTGCTTAGGCGAAGCCCTGCGTCGGTAGCATCATCAACACCGTCATCACGCCATCGTGCTGACGGAACTCTCCTCGAAGCTCTGCTGGATCGTGAGTTCGTGGGACGTCACCGAGCTGAATGTGTGCTGAACTCGGAGGTGTCGTGTGTATGGTACTTGGATCGTTCGGATCGTGAAGACGTACGACTACATCAACTGCGTTGTCATAACGCTTCCACTTACGGTCTACGAGGGTACGTGGACGATACTCTCCCGTCTTGTTGCTATGCATCACCATGATCTTGCGTGTGCGTAGGATTTTTTTTGAAATTACTACGTTCCCCAACACTCGGGACCGGCTTGGGGATGGAACCTTGTCCCGCATCAAGCTCAGACCGTGTCATCAATGCCGAACACATTAACCAGCTAGGTCACTTTCATGCTCAAAGTCTTAATTTTTTTAACTTGTGTTCGGTTCGACCTTGCTCACATACGGTGTTCGTTAAAAGAAACTCCCTCTACCCATGTTAAACTGGGGGCTCTTAAAATTTATATGAGCCGTTTTATAGTAAATGTGTTTTCTTCTTGGTCGTTGCAAAGTCCTTTTCTACCGCTCCTTTTTTGACTTGAGTGCATGGTCAATAGTCGGATAGCCTAGCTTCTCTCTAAAGCCGCTCGAGTTTAGTTTGCTAAACTGGCCTCGAAGAAGCACTCCGCCTTCGGGATAAGGAGCTTGAAGCCGTAGGCTGACCCGCTTGAAGTTTTGAGATCGGAGGTGTCATGTTAAAGCACGACAGAAGCACATTTTTTTCTAAGACCAATTTTCGGATTGGCACCGAACACTTGATCTAGTTCGGACGTCAAGTTTTTACTGAAGTTTTTTGGTTTTCCAAGCCTATGGCACTTTTAAACATTTGTGTGTTTCCAGCATAAGTCTCGCAGTGCAACGCCGAACACCTTTAGAGATTCGGCAAAAACATTCTCGAATATTGCTATATATGCATCGGTTTCGAATTGTGTCTTCGGTCAATAGTTGGGTTGGTCGGCTCTTGTGCTTGCCTCCTATGTTCCGCTTTGTTCGGCTAGGTGCGCAAAGGGAGAACCACTGCGATTGCGCTTCCAGCTAGCATGGTTAAGCGCCTCAGTGGAGAAAGCCAAAAACTGACTGTCACAATATGCGTAAACTGGTCAGCGATCCGATGACTGTATTAAACTATAAGATCAATAAAGGTCACCCCGTGTTAAATGATGGCCCGTTCATAAAATTGGCTGAAGTGTTTATGGCTTGACCTCGACTGTCGCCGAACACTAACCGGGGGCTAGTAACTGGCCTCCCAACTTTAAGCTCCTATGACTAAGTGAAAGTTATAAAGCCCGCATATCTAATTGCCTTGTTTCTGCTAACACAACCGCCTTCGGGCACCGAGACGTCAGCTAAGGGTTGTTTTGTTATTGCGAAAACACCCTGCGTAGCATCTACAAGGGGGTGGAAGCCGACGATGGGCCACTTTCAACTGATAAACGGTCGCAATGGAGTCAAAATAAACATATCATCGGCGTTTGTATTTAATATACGAGGGCTGTCTTCCGCAAACATCGTTATAAAGCCATAAATATGCATCAGTTTGACTTAAGATTTTGGCCAAGCTGGGTTGCCTGGCTCCTGTGCTTACCCCTACGTTCCCGATTGTTCGGCTAGGCGGTAAAGGGAGCACCTCTGTGATTGTTACTACCGGGTCATCTGAGTTAGTACCTTAGACTGGGTGAAGCCGAAAGCTAGCGATCTTAAAGGATATAATTGGCGGCAACGATGGAAGTGAGAATTTTGGTTCATTAATACCATAGAGTTCGAGAACTTTCCCTGAACTAAATCCTCAATATTTTCCTCCCACATTGATCGGAGGTGAGGTTTCATGATCATGATCAGCATGACAACCCAAAGAAAGGAACCGATAGCGGGATTATTTTCTTTGGAAGATGTTTCATATCTCTCTGCGTACCTTTGTTTATAAAACCGTATGGCCGGATTGCCTTGTTTTCCATAAATCTTTGCCCTTATAATGGCTTTATAAAGTAGGAAAACACTCCTCGGCTACTGGCCGAAGAGGTTGAAGCCGATGGTCGGTCAACAAAGTTTTGTACAATGCGGATCCGAGCATTAATGAAGTAAAGTACTTGGATACATAGAATCATTACACATAATTTGTGATTTTCCTTTGAATATCGATCCTTAATTCGGCCACCCGTGCCCGCATTAAGGCTCTGGGGTTACTGGGCTTCGGGCTTATCATTTACTAATATTGAAGGGGCACATTGATCCCCTGATCTGGTGTTGCCACCCGACCAGTGTCTCGGGGGCTACTGCATTGCTTATTCAATGCAGAGAATTCAAAGTGCTCAGTGTTCGGCATGACCGAACTATGGGCAAGCGCGTCTTCGGACAACAGTAAGTACCATCTGGGACTTATCCGGCATCAAGCTAACATATCACGGCGACTTCTCACAACCCTCTCTCAGGGACCTGTCCGCCGATCATTATTTCT
The DNA here is from genome assembly GCF_018294505.1 of Triticum aestivum. Classification (NCBI taxonomy): domain Eukaryota; kingdom Viridiplantae; phylum Streptophyta; class Magnoliopsida; order Poales; family Poaceae; genus Triticum; species Triticum aestivum. The sequence continues at coordinate 70,195,702 of NC_057811.1, forward strand.
AATATATTAAACTGCGTTTCTATTCCTATGTATGTTGCCTAGCTAGGAGTTGATCCTCAGGCCGATTTTGCAAATTGACCTGAGTCTCGGGGGCTACCAGGATCAACTATTTTATGTTTCCCTTCAGGTGCATCTCGGGTTTAGACCGACACACACCTTGAGGGCTACTGGATATACATATACTGGCTATATATCTCGGCAAAGAGTAACTTGCACCAATCAAAAATATTCACACAAATCAGCCCGCGGTCGGGGTGGTGCACCACCTCGGAAGCAGTCCGGCATAAAGCTCGGGCGCGAGTGGCTGGCTCCATAGAGGGAATTTCCGGCATTAAGCTCGGCTGAAATCGTTCAATCTTTTAAAACACCGAGGTAGTTTACGACACCTCGGACGCTGACCATCGTTGGAGCTCGGAAGTGGTCCGGCATAAAGCCCGGATTCGAATGGCTCGTTCCATAGAGAACTTTTCAGCGTTAAACTCGGATAACCTCCTTCAAAGTTTTTCCAAGCCAAGGTGATCTATGACACCTCGGATATAGTCCGGTGTTGGAGCTTGGATATAGTCCGGGGTTTGGTGCTCCGCTGCAAAAGATATCTCGAATGCAGTCCGGCGTTGGAGCTCGGATGCAAGAGGACACCGCCGCACGGGAACAACTTCAAACCCAAGGTGTGGAGTAAAAAATAATAAGGCATTGATAAAGGCCGAGAACATAAAGGGGCTCCTCGGATACCCGACGTGTAAACTCTTCGGATTCACTTCGGCGATCCTCAAGATCGAAGATGAGAAGATTTGTTGTAACACCCCGGATGTAACTTTCCATATTTGTAACTCCGACTCTTGCCATTTTTGGCTATGTGTTATGATATTCCCTTCGTGGTCGGGTTTTGTCTTTCGTGTGGTATTTTGTTCATGTCATGCATATCATATCATGTCATCATGCGCATCTCATTTTGCATACGTGTTCGTCTCATGCATCCGAGCATTTTCCCCGTTGTCCGTTTTGCAATCCGGCACTCCCACCTCCTCCGGCGCACCCCTTTTGTTTTCCTTTCATGAGCGGGTGTTAAACATTCTCGGAGTGGACCGAGGCTTGTGAAGTGGCCTTGGTATACCACCGGGAGACCACCGGTCAAGTTTCGTTCCATTTGGAGGTCGTTTGGTACTCCAACGGTTAACTGGGTAACCGCAAAGTCCGTTTGTGTGTTCCAGCAAAACCCCCTCTCTAAACAGCCCAAAACCCCTCCAAGTCATCTCCATGCTCTAGGTCGTTCGATCACGATCGTGTGGGCGAAAACCGCACCTCATTTGGACTCTCCTAGCTCCCATTATCTATATATTTGCATCCCTCCCGAAATCATTCGCAGTCCAAACCCTAAAAATCTCCCTCTCCGCGGCCGGACGTGTCCACCCCCACCGCCGGACGAAGTCGCCGCCGCCCCGCAGCCAGTCCGCCGCCGCCACGTGGCAGCCCG
>NC_057811.1:70197700-70222645 GCF_018294505.1 Triticum aestivum
TCCCCGCCGCCCGGCGAACTCCGCCGCCGCCGTCCCGTGCCCCGGCGCCTCCTCCCCGCGGCCCGGCGCCTCCTCCGCCTCTCCTCCCTCTGGCCGGCCGCCTCCTCCTCCGCCCCATCGCCCCTAACTACGGCGAGCTCGGCCCGAGCTCGGTCCCGATCCAGATCGGGTCAACTCACGAGGTTGACTTTTCCCCTGAAATTCTTCCAAGTCATTTTCTGATATATTTTTTGGCCTTGTTCATCGCATCATAACTCTCTGCATATAGCTCCGTTTCGCGCGTGTAATATATCGGAATGTTCGCCTCATGATGCTCTTCATTTTGTTCCATTGCGCCATGTTCATTTGAGTCCATCTTGATGCCCAAATCTATGGTGCAAGAGTGCTAGTTGCTGTTATCTGCTGTTAATTATCAGAACTTGTGGAATTGTTATTTTTGTTGCATTTAATCTGTGCATCTTATGGGCATGAGCTCTACTTGTGTTTTGTTGCATGCCATTCCATCTTTACAGAGGTGTATGCCATATATTTTTGTGATCTCTGTGGTGACGAGCACAAGCATGCAAACTAGGCTTCGTGATGTTTCTGATTTCAGGGACTTCGTGATTTCTCCAAGTCTTTGTCTGCTGTTATTTTGTTGCTATGTAAACTTGATGCTATAGAGAGATCCATGCATATTTTGGAGATGTTCAGTAAGGATGTTTTGTAGATATTGTTGTAATTGATCTATTTCTGCCCTTTTTGAAATTATGGAGTGCCATAGCATGACTCAATCTTGCTCTACTTTTGCTATAAAATATTTCTGGCAGATTGTTTACGTCTTATTCAATTTTGCCAAGCTTGTTGTAGTTGTTTCATACCTGCTATGTATTTTCTCTTGCCATGGATAGCTTCATAAACATGCCATCTTGCTTTAGGTATGCTTGTTTTGTCATGCATTGCTTCGTGGTGAGTGCATCAAGCTCACCAAGATGCCTTCATATTATTGTTTCTGCCATGCTCTGTTTTCTGCTAAGTCTGAAACCTGTTAACGAAACTTGCTATGTTTACATGGTTGCCATCATATCTTCTGATACTTTTTGGCTTGTGGTCAGTAAAGGACTTTTGTAATATGCATTTAGTAGAATACTTCCATGCCTTGTTTTGCCATGTTAAGTTCCTGTAGCATGTTGATTTCGTGCTCTGAACTTTGATACCTGATGCTGTTTCTGTCATGTCCAGTAATTTCACAGAGTCTGTGAACCTGTTATCTTTTGCACTTTTGCCATGCTTGTTTGAACCTGTTATGTTGTGAACTAGCCGTATCTCAGTGTTCATCTTTTGTCAAGCATCTCTTGTGGATTACTGTCATATGCTTTGTTGCTATGTTGGAGTGATGTAGCATAGTTTCTTGTTGCATTCTAAGTGCTATCATGCTGTTAATCGCAGATTCGTGTCATTCTTGTTTTGCTTGCCATTTGCAAACCGTGCATCCGTTTCCGGTGATCTTTATATCGATTTCAACCGAAATCATCTCATCTTTCCAGTGGCATGCTTGGTTTGCCAATTTACTGCCTTGTTCATCATTTTTCCTTCCGGAGCACGCATATGCATCGCATATCATATCTTGCATATCATTCATGTATTGCATCATGTTGTTTGCGCATTTTCCCATGATTGATTGTGGTTGCATTGCTTGTGTTCTTGTTTTGGGTAGAGCCGAGAGACGAGTTCGTGAATGAGGAACCTGTTGAGTACGCTTACGAGGATCAAGCTTTCGACAACTCTGAGAACCTTGCAGGCAAGATGACCACCCCTCGAAATCACTTCTATCTTTGCTTTGCTAGTTGTTCGCTCTATTTGCCATGCTGCGCTACCTACCACTTGCTATATCATGACTCCCATATTGCCATATCAGCCTCTAACCATCCTTTCCTAGCAAACCGTTGTTTGGCTAAGTTACCGCTTTTGCTCAGCCCTTCTTATAGCGTTGCTAGTTGCAGGTGAAGTTGAAGTTGGTTCCATGTTGGAACATGGATATGTTGGGATATCGCAATATCTCTTATTTAATTAATGCATCTATATATTTGGTAAAGGGTGGAAGGCTCGGCCTTATGCCTGGTGTTTTGTTCCACTCTTGCCGCCCTAGTTTCTGTCATACCGGTATTATGTTCCTTGAGTTTGCGTTCCTTACGCGGTTGGGTGATTTATGGGACCCCCTTGACAGTTCGCCTTGAATTAAACTCCTCCAGCAAGGCCCAACTTTGGTTTTACCATTTGCCACCTAAGCCTTTTCCCCCGGGTTTTCGCGAGCCCGAGGGTCATCTTTATTTTAACCCCCGGGCCAGTGCTCCTCTGAGTATTGGTCCAACCTGTCAGTCGCCGGTGGCCACCAGGGGCAACTCTGGGCTCGCCTATCGGAAGCTTGGACAATCCGGTGTGCCCTGAGAACGAGATATGTGCAGCTCCTATCGGGATTTGTCGGCACATTCGGGTGGCTTTGCTGGTCTTGTTTTACCATTGTCGAAATATCTTGTAAACCGGGATTCCGAGACTGATCGGGTCTTTCCGGGAGAAGGTTTATCCTTCGTTGACCGTGAGAGCTTATGATGGGCTAAGTTGGGACACCCTTGCAGGGTATTATCTTTCGAAAGCCGTGCCCGCGGTTATGAGGCAGATGGGAATTTGTTAATGTCCGGTTGTAGAGAACTTGTCACTTGACTTAATTAAAATACATCAACCGTGTGTGTAGCCGTGATGGTCTCTTCTCGGCGGAGTCCGGGAAGTGAACACGGTTTGAGTTATGCATGAACGTAAGTAGTTTCAGGATCACTTCTTGATCACTTCTATCTTCGCGACCGTTGCGTTGCTTCTCTTCTCGCTCTCATTTGCGTATGTTAGCCACCATATATGCTTAGTGCTTGCCGCAGCTCCACCATATTACTCTTTGTCGTCCTACAAGCTTAAATAGTCTTGATCTCGCGGGTGTGAGATTGCTGAGTCCTCGTGACTCACAGATTCTACCAAAACAGTTGCAGGTGCCGATGATGCCAGTGTAGATGATGGGATCGATCTCAAGTGGGAGTTCGATGAGGAACGTGGTTGTTACTATGCGTCTTTTCCTGATGATCAGTAGTGGAGCCCAGTTGGGACGATCGGGGATCTAGCATTTGGGGTTATCTTATTTTCATTTGGTTTTGAACGTAGTCGGTCTATGTGTGTATTTTGGATGATGTATGAATTATATTTATGTATTGTGTGAAGTGGCGATTGTAAGCCAACTCTTTATCCCATTCTTGTTCATTACATGGGATTGTGTGAAGATGACCCTTCTTGCGACAAAACCACAATGCGGTTATGCCTCTAAGTCGTGCCTCGACACATGGGAGATATAGCCGCATCGTGGGCGTTACATTTGTTGAACCAGTTTTCAAGACCAACGACCGAAGATGAAGAACAGTTCGGAAGAATCGAGGAGCGTCCCCAACTTCAAGACCGGTTCAGGGGGCTACTGACGGTGTCCTGGACCAGGGGGTACTCGCCACGTTGTCTCCCGACCAGCTGGATCGGGCCGAGGACCCCCATGGCGGTTCACTCATGGGCCAGCTCGGACAACCCATGCCGCATACAAGGGATATTCCACAAGACTTGATGATCAAGACAAGGACTCCTCTCCACCTCGTATTCGACTAGGACTCTTGTTATCCTAGGCCTCCGGTATGTTATATAAGCCGAGGCTAGGCTAGTCGATTGATTATCATGACATTATTCAGTATACCCTCGGGTTTTAGACCACAACATATGATCTCAAGGTAGATCAATTCTTGTAATCTCATACTCATCAAGATCAATCAAGCAGGAAGTAGGGTCTTACCTCCATAGAGAGGGCCCGAACCTGGGTAAACATCGTGTCCCCTGTCTCCTGTTACCCATCGATCCATGACACGCAGCTTGGGACCCCCTACCCGAGATCTGCCGGTTTTGACACCGACAATCACCTTGCAATTAGTCTTGTTGATCTTACACTCAGACTAAAAAATATTCAATCGCTGCCCCTTATCCTCAATACGATCTTCTTGCACCCGTTGCACCATTAATGATGGGTATGCTTCTGCAACTTCAAAACTTGTAGTCACTTTTTCATCATCTTCAGGTTTTTCACTAGACATGTCAGTATTTTTCTCTCCATCACTCGCAGACATGTATCCTTGTTCTGTGAGGAGAACCCTCCTCTCATTAGGACACTCAAACTTCTTATGCCCCTGCCACCACACCTGAAGCACACAATATCACTGGTACGGGCGTTAGAAGCACGAGACGATTCAACCTTGGATTGAGATACTTCCTTGGTAGCTGACTTAGAATCTGACTTGAAACCGCTATTACCTCCACCCTCTCTCTGAAAATTACGCCGCACCGAGTTTGATAAATTATCATGACCGACACGATGCTTCACTTGCTGCTCCGCTCGAATGGCATGGTGTAATAACCCCTGTAATCCATTATATTCTACCATATCGACACGGTCTCGTACCTCTGATTTCAGACCATGCATGAACCGTGCCATTGTAGCTTCTTCAGGCTCCTCTACCCCTGTATGAATCAGTGATATTTCCATCTCCTTATAATCCTCCTCAACACTAGAGTTACCTTGTCGAAGCTGCTACAAGCGTGTGTACAAGGTCCTAGTGAAGTGCTCCGGAACAAAGCGTCTCTTTATGATACTCTTCATCTGATTCCACGACTCCGGACGTCCTCCCGCGCGACATAGTTGGTTCGACCATATTAAAGCATAGCCCGTGAACTCAATAGATGCAGCACGAACCTTTTTCTCCTCGGTGTCCCACTGTCCATCAAAAGTCTGATCCACGCGCATCCCCACTCCAAATAATCATCCGGGTTGTCTTTGCCGCTAAATGACGGTATGGAAATTTTTATTCTTCCAATACCATCATCTTCGTAGGCGCGCCACGGACGTTCATGTCCTCCCCCATGGTGCGGGCCACCTCCATGATGGTTATAAGCACGCTGCACAGGCTCATAATAGCTACCAGCCCCCTCAGACTGCTGGTCTTCGAGCTCACCATTGTTGCGAACTTGTTCGCTTACCCGTTGTCCAGATAATTGCCGATGAGGACGCGGTGCAGCAGACCCATCAATAGGTGGTGAATGTGGTCTCAATCGATGAACGGCCTCGGTCAAATCAGCACTCTTTTTTCCTAGACTTTCCTCAACCTTGTCAATGCGCCTCCCCACTAGATTCAACACATAGTCACGAGTTGCCTCCAATCCTAGCACGATAGCCGGTGCAACACTCGGATCATAGGTGGGCAGGGGCAGCTCGTCTTCCGCATCTCCTTCATGTGCACCACGCACATTTGAATTTGATTTTTATGAATTCATCATTGTAGCAACTCAAGTAGATCAACTGAAAAACCAAAGAGAGAAAATTGTACCGTGATCAACCTTGCTCTGATACCACTTGATGAGACCCGACCAGACGACGAGTCGTTCGTAGGTCCAATCTTTCACGGTACACAAAATTGAGCAACGAACAATTGTCGTGATAATAGAAATAGACAAAGAAGCAAGAGGCGGCTCTTCAGATCAAGCGATTCGCGAGAAGACCAAAGATCAAAATCTGCGCAAGAGTAATATCAAATCACACCCCGGTAGCAACTCCTGAAACCCTCAAGGATCAGCAAACAAATCACAGCTATTTTGGTGCATCCAACATGATGCCTTTTGTGTATATTTTCCAACTAAAAAAATTCTCCCTGTCGTGGAATTGTCACGGCAGATGTCCTTGAGCTAGGACTTAGTCATGGAGCCATCGCAACTAGGAAGCTAGAAGGGGTTAAACGGGACAAGGAACACGAGGGTTATACTGGTTCGGCCCCTTACGGTGAAGGTAAAAGCCTACGTCCAGTTGAGGTGGTATTGCTTATGATTTCGATGACCAGGGAGCTTGATTGCTATGCCTGGCTCTCGATGAGATCTTACTTGTCCTGAACCGTTGCCGGGTCGCCCCTTTATATAGAGAGGTTGACGCCCAGCGGCTCTCAGAGTCCCGGCTGGCTCATAACAGTGTCCGGCTCGGACTCTTATCTATTCTTGCCTTACACTACAAGTTTACCCTAACGGCGTCTAATGCTACGGGCCTTAAGCCATCTCCGGGTCTTGGGCCCGTTATTGACCCGCTGTCTTCATCTTTGGTACTGGGCTTCGCGTAGTAACCATCATGGGTAACCCGGCCCCTCCTGGGCGGGTGACTCCAACGGTTATATCCTCAACATTAGGCCCCAGATTGATTTGAGCCGGCTCATGTCAATCTTCAATCCTTTCGATAGAAAATCTCCGGCTTATAATCGTGTAAAGGCTATAACCCGTCGTGACGTCATCTTCTGGATTCCGGGTAACCCGCCGTGATGTCATCTTCCATTAAGTTAATTTTTTATTCTGTCGCATCTCCAACGGATCTTTCTTTAATGGTCATCCCAAAAATCGAGGCGCCTTTGTGGTGAGATAATCACGCCGTGGCCTCCTCGTTTCTCGCGCCCACTTAAGAGCCTCGCCTTATAAATAGCCCGGCCCGATAAGCCTCCAGTCACTCGTCTTCCTCCTCTCGCCACTGTTCTCCCGCTCGAGCTCCATCGCCGCCACCGCCGCGGGTCTTCCTGTCTTCTCCAACTCAGGCCGCTGCATCAACCTGACGTGACCAGATAAACGGCGGCGACCTCCGCAACTCTCCAGCACCCGTAAGCCCTTGTTACTCCATAGAATAGATCCGCGTTAGGGTTCTTGCTGTTCTTCCCATGTTCGTCGCCGTTCATCGCGAGCTCTTGGTAGATTTCATTATTACCACCCCTTCTTGATCTGTAGACTGTATAGAACTGTTGCGGTAGTTGTTTCACACCCATTTCTAATGTATATAGATCCCTTTTCCCTGCATAAAGGCTCCGTTCGAACCTATGAACTTCTTCTGCGTCTGTTTTAGGTCTAGAAACTTTCCTCTTTAACCGACCGTTTTGATCCAAAATAATTACTGCGATCTGTGAAACCTATTTTCACCAAAATTAGTAAAACACAGCATCTGCTGAGCTATGGCGGCTTACATTTCTGGCTTTAAAGAAGCCACGCGCCGTAAAATTTTCCGGCTCATTTATGATAAAGCCGTAGACAAGTTGAATTACTCTCAATACCTGCAGCGGCTTAGATAACCCGATGCATTTAGCCATATGTCATTAGGCCCCTTCATAAGCCGCCACGTTAAACATTAAACTATAAACTTCCTCCGGCTTATAATTGAACCGGACATTTCCTTTTATCATAGGCTTCCGTCTTTCACCATGCCTCCCAAAGCTCCCAAAGCACCCATCACGTGCAACTGGATGAGGTCCAACGTCACCGACGAAACCTTAGCGGACTTTGTGAAGACGGGTTACCTGCCCAAGAAGGATGTCATGTCTTACCGCGCCCCTGACCCGTTAGAGGAGAGACCACAACCAAGGGACGGGGAGGTGGTAATATTTGCGGATCACATGAGCCGGGGCTTCGCACCGCCCGGCTCAAAGTTCTTTAGAGATGTGCTGAATTTCTTTGATCTGCGGCCACAAGACATAGGACCCAATTCCGTGTCAAATATATGCAACTTCCAAGTATTCTGCGAAGTCTACCTTGGAGAAGAGCCCAGCCTTCTGCTCTTTAGAGAGCTATTCTATTTAAACCGCCAGAATGAGTGCGCCAACGGACCGAGCCTGGAACTTGGTGGAATCTCCATTCAACGCCGGAGAGACTGCCTCTTTCCCTACGCTGAGCCGCCCAGCCATCCGAAGGATTGGAACCAGACGTGGTTTTATTGTCAGGACACTTCTCCGGCTGACGAGAGCCCGCTGCCCGGCTTTCGTGCCCTGCGTCTGGAGCCAAATCATTCTCTGCCGGATAAGCTGACTCAAGCCGAGCGCCAACCTCTGATCCCCACCATCAACAAAATTAAGGCTCTCCTGGGAAATGGCCTCAACGGCATTGATCTGGTCCGGGTCTGGATCTCGTGGCGGGTGATCCCCTTGAGCCGCCGCCCCAGCTTAATGTGTGATTACACGGGCCGGAAAGATGACCCCCTGCGACACAGCCGCAACGATCTTCCTGAAGACGTTGTTGACGATATGACCAAGGCCCTCTTGAATGAGAGCTTGGCAGACTGCGGGAGGACCGGCTTAAACCCCTTCTGCAAGACCAACCCGGCCCCAGCGGTAAGCCGCTGATCTGAACATCTTATTTTCTCCTTAGATAGTTTTCATCTGAACCTTAAGAAGGCTTCATTGTATTTTTCAGGCTGATGATAAATTCTGGAAGGTCAAGTATGACCATGAGGCGGCTAAAAAAGCCAGAAAGGCTAAGAAAGCCGCCAGGAGAGCCGCTCCCCGCAAGAAAGGAAGCAGGCCTACTGCCTCAGAGCTGCTTCAACTAAGTGACAGCTCCGAGTCAGAGGTAACCCCTGAATCTGTAAGCTCTTGTCTTGTTTCTTGTTTATTCCTATCCACCTTATTGATACTGATCATCAGCAGGATGACACCGGAGCAAGTAACCCGGTAACTGAAGAGGTAATGACACTTTCCTCCGACTCGGAGCCCTTGCCAAGGCTGAAAGCCCGAAGAGTAACCCGGAAAGTAAGATTTTCACATCCTTTAGCTTATCAAGATCCTCAATTTCTTTTGAAGCAACAGATTCATGAGAGCCGGCGGCACACCCGGACCAACAAAGATGCAGACCTCTCTTCCGGCTTACCTGAAGCGTCAAGGAAGCGCCGGACCGAGGTTATCTCCCACTTATATCCTTTTCATCCTTTGGCGGGTGTTATACGTCAACCGCTCAATTCTTCTGATTCAAACTATCAGGAAACTTCACCTTCCTCTGGTGACTCGATGTAATCGAACCTGCCGGCCTTCAAGACCGTACCCGGGTAATGATGATCATCTCTTGTTGTGCTTATCTTTACTCATACTTTTGTACTAACCTTTTTGTCCTTTCAGTGCCCAGGCAAAGCTCAGCAAGAGGGCGAAGAAGAATAAGCCGGTCGAAGAGCCGGTCTTGCCTGAGCCGGAGGTTTCAGCTCAAGAGCCGCCAGCTGCCTCTGCTCCTGAAGCCACCACTCCAACCGACGGACCAGCCATGGAGACTTCCACTAACCCGGACATCTCCAGCCCGGCTCAGCCGGCCGATGACCCGGACGTGGTAATCACCCGGACGGAGTTTGTCGAGCCGGGGAGACCCACTGCGCTGGCTAAGTGCTCTACGAAGGAAGAGTTGCTAGAGCGCCGCCGGGCCAAGCTGGACATCACCAACTACGCCAACCTGAGCATTGGAGAGATCATCTCCGGCTATGTCAATCAGGTGCACAGTAGCCGGGACTTGGAGATTGACATGGTGAAGCAGATACAGCAGAAGTCTGAGGTACCACTCTATCACTTACTGCATAGTCATCTTTACCATACTAGCCCCCAAGTCTACTACTTATGATAGGATATGTTGTAGATTTAATTTCCGGCTTACTTCCATGAACCGGTAATTTATAGATAGAAACTTTCGACATGCATTAGCCCCCAAGTGCCAAGTGTCTTTGCTTGGAAAGTGCTTGGGACTTTAAAATCGCATAATAATTGTTCATACTATAACCCGGAAATTGCGCAGGCTGCTTGCAAAAAATTTGAGGCTGATATCTCTGAGCTGAAGAACCGCCTGAAGACTCAGGAAACTGAGACCCGGAAGGCCAACGCCAAATTTGAGTCCAGTATTGCTGCTCAAGAGAAGCTGAAGAAGAAGTTTGAGGCTGAAAGGAAAACTTGGGTCGAAGAGAAAGCTGCTCTGGTAAGCCGGGCCGAACAGGCGGAGAAGACTTTGACGGAGAGAACCGCCGAACTCTCCGGCTTAAAGCGCCACGTGTCACAGATGGTCGCCGCAATCTTCGGTAAGTCATTCCACCGACTCTCATCAAGTTTATAATCTTTATGTCTCATAACTCCCATCATTGCCAGCGGCTTATCTTACTCTGTTTAAACAGGTCCCAGAAGCGCCAACCTCAATCAGAACGTGCTGACCAAGCTGAAGGCCGTGTACACCCTGGTGGAGCAACTCTACACCGGGTCACAGCGCGCTTTGGCCGTGGTGGCCCTATCCCATGAGGTTCCGACTCACCTGGCGGAAGTTCTTCGCCGGCTTGCCGTTCTTCCTCAGCGTGTCCAAGAGCTGCGGCGGGCCTCTGCAAGAGCCGGAGCCATAGCTGCTCTGAGCCGGGCCAAGGCGTTCCTTCCAGAGCTAGACCCGGCTGACATTGCACTTGGTTACCCCAGCTTGAAGGAAGACGGCACCCCCTTCGACCAAAAGGACTTTGCTGCCTGTGTGAAGATCGTGCGCCCGGTGGCCACCCTGATTGGGAATGACACCGATCTGACCAAGTACCAGCCGGGCTACGACGTAGAGAATCAGAGGATCCCCACTCCGCGTTATGAAGCCATCAGCTTAGTCCCGCCGACTCGTAAGCACACCTTTGCCCCAGAAATTGACCCGGCCGGGTTAATTGACGAGGAAGCTCAATTTGAAGCTTTGAGCGGCATTGACTGGAAATCGTCAACCTTCCAGGTCTTAGGAACAGCCGGAGGAGCGGAGAGGGATGAGCCGGAAGCTTCAACCCGGCAAGCATCTTGACTCTTTAGGCGGCTTATTAAACAATGCTTCACCCTTTTCGACTCGGGGAGTCTTGTAATAGAATAGGACCAACATTTTAACTTTGTTGTGCCATCGCGCACGCGTTGAATGCTTAATTCCATTGAAGTTGCTTCCTTATATTCTTCCGGGTCATAATTGATCACTCATTTTTCTTAAGCTCAAATAGCTGTCTTTAACTATCCTGCATAGAAAAACAAATCACAAGTCTCTAGGCGGCTTACCGCACTGAGAATCATAGTCTCATATATATATAACCCGGAATATGAATCTAAGTCACGAAAGACTGGTCCTCAATTATGTCCTTAATATAACCGTAATAACACACTTACAGACCTTCAAGTACACTTCCGGTTTATACAACCCGGATAATAAGGTTGGTACCTCAACTCCGGTTTACCAGTCTTGATAATGCTGATTGTGTGCGACTAGCACTTGTGAATCAAATTTAAGCCGGCAGAATAAGAACCGCCGTGTACACTGTTATACAACCAGAAGGACTTGTTGTAAATTAGAAAATCAAAACTTAGGGGCTTCCGGTTCGAATACGACCAGAGACCCGTCCCAAAGGGGTTAAGCCAAGATTCGAATGTGATCATATAGCCCCCAGTGGGTTTGGCGATGCCGATCAAGAGGGTACCGACAGCTATGTTCTCTTTGGTTCGAATACGACCCATGTTTGAACAGGAAGCCCCCAAATGACCTTAAGAGTTGTTTAACGACGCTGATTCGAATACGATCCACGTCGGTTCCCAAAGGGGGTTGAGCTATGATTCAAATATGATCAAAGAAAACTCCCCAATGAGGTCGACACTTTGCCAATCAAATGGGTATCGACAGCTATGTTCTCTTTGGTTCGAATACGACCTATGTTTGAACAGGAAGCCCCCAAGTGATTATATTGCGTAAGGCTAGATTCGAATACGATCATAAGCCAGATCCACCTCCAAGTTACCATGTGATCTTGTAATGGAAACAACACATTTACCTTTGGAGGAGAAAAAAGGACAGAGGTCCTGCTTTATTGCTTATCATAATATATACATGGCTTATAAAAATATGTACATTATGAGAGCCGGTGGCTCAAGTGTAATAAGGCCGAAGCTGAGCTATGTTCCACGGCCGACGGGTCTCCTCCTCCGACTTGCGTGAATCTTTGTGCTCCCGAATGTCAATGAGGTAATATGACCCGTTGTGCAAGTTCTTGCTGACCACAAAGGGTCCTTCCCAAGGCGGGGATAGCTTGTGCACATCTGCTTGATCTTGGATGAGCCGGAGCACCAGATCACCTTCCTGGAAGACCCGGGACTTAACCCGGCGACTGTGATAACGGCGCAGGTCTTGTTGGTAAATTGCTGAGCGAGCTGCTGCCACGTCACGCTGCTCGTCCAACAAATCAAGAGCATCTTGGCGCGCCTGTTCATTATCCGCCTCAACATAAGCCGCCACTCAAGGTGAATCATGACAGATGTCCCTGGGGAGGACTGCTTCCGCTCCATAAACCATGAAGAAAGGCATGTAACCCGTAGACCTGTTAGGAGTAGTATTGATGCTCCATAACACGGAGGGTAACTCCTCCACCAAACAACCCGGCGTCCGTTGCAAAGGGACCAAAAGCCGGGGCTTGATGCCTTTCAGAATCTCCTGATTAGCCCTCTCAGCTTGACCATTGGATTGAGGATGAGCCACTGATGAAACATCAAGTCGAATATGCTCTCGCTGACAAAACTCCTCCATAGCACCCTTAGATAGATTGGTGTCGTTGTCAGTTATAATGCTGTGTGGAAAGCCAAAGCGAACTATCACCTTTTTCATGAACTGAACCGCCGTGGCTGCGTCACACTTACTAACTGGCTCTGCTTCAACCCACTTTGTGAACTTGTCAACTGCTACCAAGAGGTGGGTCTTCTTATCCTTGGACCTTTTAAAAGGCCCAACCATATCAAGCCCCCATACCGCAAATGGCCAAGTGATCGGTATCATCCTCAGCTCCTGAGCCGGCACATGAGCCCGTCGCGGGAACCGCTGGCAACCATCACATTTACTGACCAAGTCCTCCGCATCAGCATGAGCCGTCAGCCAATAAAAACCATGACGAAAAGCTTTGGCCACAAGGGATTTTGAGTCGGCATGATGGCCACAATCCCCTTCATGAATCTCACGCAAGATTTCTTGACCTTCCTTAGGGGAGACACAACGCTGAAACGCTCCCATAACACTACGGTGATGCAGTTCACCATTGATAACAACCATTGACTAGACCGCCGGGTTATTTGTCGAGCCAAAGTTTCATCCTCAGGCAAATCTCCCCGGGTCATGTAAGCCAAGTATGGCACCGTCCAGTCCGGGGTGATGTGGAGAGCCGCCGCCAACTGTGCCTCCGGGTCAGGGACAGCCAAGTCTTCCTCTGTAGGTACCTTAACAGAAGGGTTATGCAAAATGTCCAGGAAAGTATTAGGCGGCACCGGTTTTCGCTGAGAGCCCAGCCGGCTTAATGCATCAGCCGCCTCGTTCTTCCTGCGATCGATGTGCAGTGTCCAACAATGGCATCAACTTCACGGCGATAAGCCACCATGAGAGGGTCCTTGGAGTCCCACTTGCCTGATACTTGTTGAGCCACTAAGTCTGAGTCGCCGAAACACCTTACCTGGCTCAAGCTCATCTCCTTAGCCATCCGAAGACCATGGAGCAAGGCCTCGTACTCAACCGCATTGTTAGTGCAAGGAAACATCAACCGTAGCACATAATGAAACTTGTCACCTTTAGGGGAAGCCAATACAAATCCAGCCCCCGAGCCCTCCAATTGCCTGGACCCATCGAAGTGAATAGTCCAATATGTATTATCCGGCTTTTCCTCGGGCACTTGTAGCTCTGTCCAATCATTGATGAAATCCACCAAAGCTTGAGATTTAACAGCAGTGTGTGGTACATATTTTAGACCATGAGGCCCGAGCTCTATAGCCCACTTAGCCACTCTCCCTGTGGCTTCTCTATTTTGGATGATATCTCCAAGGGGAGCAGAACTAACCACAGTGATAGGGTGACCCTGGAAATAATGCTTAAGCTTCCAGCTTGCCATGAACACACCACAAACAAGCTTCTGCCAATGCGGATACCGCTATTTGGACTCGATGAGCACTTCGCTGACATAATAAACCGGCCGCTGAACCGGATGCTCCTTTCCCTCTTCCTTGCGCTCCACCACCACAGCCACACTGACGGCCCGTGTGTTAGCAGTTACATACAGCAATAAAGGCTCCTTGTCAACCGGAGCAGCAAGGACTGGGGGCTCTGCCAGCTGTCTCTTCAAATCCTCAAAAGCAGTATTAGCAGCATTATTCCAGACAAAGTCATCAGTTTTCTTCATCAACTGGTACAATGGCATGGCCTTCTCACCCAAACGGCTTATAAACCGGCTTAAAGCAGCAATACGACCCGCCAGGCGCTGGACGTCGTTTATACACGCCGGCTTAGCCGGAGAGGTGATTGCCTTGATCTTCTCCGGGTTAGCTTCAATGCCTCTGTTAGAAACCAGAAAACCCAAGAGCTTGCCCGCAGGAACACCAAAAACACACTTGGCCGGGTTAAGCATCATCTTGTAGACCCGGAGATTATCAAAGGTTTCCCTCAGGTCATCTATCAAGGTTTCCTTCTCCCTGAACTTAACCACAATATCATCCACATAAGCATGAACATTGCGCCCAATCTGGTTGTGAAGACAGTTCTGCACGCAACGCTGATAAGTCGCCTGTGCACTCTTGAGTCCAAAAGGCATAGACACATAACAGAAGGCTCCAAAAGGAGTGATGAACGCCGTCTTCTCCTGGTCCTTAACTGCCATTTTAATCTGATGGTATCCAGAATAAGCATCCAAGAAACTTAAGCGCTCGCAACCCGCCGTAGCATCAATGATTTGATCAATACGGGGAAGGGCAAAAGGACCAGCCGGACATGCCTTGTTTAAGTCCGTGTAGTCCACACACATCCGCCAGGTGCCATTCTTCTTGAGCACAAGCACCGGGTTAGCTAACCACTCTGGGTGAAATACTTCAACGATAAACCTGGCCGCCAAGAGCGGGGCCACCTCTTCTCCAATGGCTTTCCGCCTTTCCTTATTAAACCGCCGAAGGAATTGCCTGACCGGCTTGAATTTCGGATCAACATTGAGTGTGTGCTCAGCGAGTTCTCTAGGTACACCTGGCATGTCAGAGGGTTTCCATGCAAAAATGTCCCTATTCTCACGGATGAACTCGATGAGCGCGCCTTCCTATTTTGGATCCAGATTGGCACTGATGCTAAACTGCTGAGATGAATCGCCTGGAACGAAATCAACAAGTTTAGTCTCATTAGCCGACTTAAATTTCATTGCCGGCTCATGCTGAGTAGTCGGCTTTTTCAGAGAGGTCATATCTGTTGGGTCAACATTATCCTTGTAAAATTTTAACTCCTCTGTTGCACAAACAGATTCTGCATAAGCCGCATCGCCTTCCTCACACTCCAAGGCCACCTTGCGGCTGCCATGAACCGTAATGGTCCCATTGTGACCCGGCATTTTGAGCTGTAAATACACGTAACACGGCCGTGCCATGAACTTGGCGTAAGCCGGCCGCCCAAATATGGCATGATACGGACTCCTTATCTTGACCACCTCAAAGGTCAATTTTTCCACTCTGTAGTTGTACTCGTCTCCAAAGGCTACTTCCAACTCGATCTTACCAACTGGATAAGCCGACTTACCAGGCACCACACCATGGAAAATAGTATTGGACTGGCTGAGGTTCTTATCAATCAACCCCATACGACGGAAAGTCTCATAATAGAGGATGTTGATGCTGCTGCCTCCATCCATGAGTACCTTAGTGAACTTATATCCTCCCACCTGAGGAGCCACCACCAGGGCCAAGTGACCCGGATTATCAACCCGGGGAGGGTGATCCTCCCTACTCCACACAATATGTTGCTCAGACCATCTTAAATAGCGTGGAACCGCCGGCTCAACGGCATTCCCAGCCCTCTTATGAAGCTTCTGATCTCGCTTACACAGACTGGTGGTAAATACGTGATACTGTCCACCGTTAAGCTGCTTGGGATTGGTCTGATAACCCCCCTGCTGTTGTTGATGACCCTGGCCAGACTGCTGATTAAAGCCCCCTTGACCGTTCTGAGGATTAGAATGTGAGCCGCCGCCCGGGCCATGAAAACCGCCAGCGCCTGAGCCGCCGCCCGGGCCATTGTTGCCATTAAAGGCATTGGAATTCTTAAAGGCCTTCATGATTGCGCAATCCTTCCATAGATGAGTAGCTGGCTTCTCCCTAGAGCCATGCCTCGGACAAGGCTCATTCAACAGCTGCTCCAGCGTCGGGCCTGACCCGCCGGCTCGGGGAGGTGGCCTCCCCTTGCGTCGCTGGTTGTTACCCTGTGAGCTGGCGTTGGCCATGAACTCCAGGCTGCCGTTGGCCTTACGCTTGCCACCTCCTTGGTTCCCCGGGTTATGCTGAGGACCCTTGCCATTGCCGTTCTTCTTTCCCTTCCTTGTCCTTTCATCATCTGAAGCGGGGTCCTTGGTACTATCAGAATCGGCGTACTTGACGAGGGCCGCCATCAGCGTGCCCATATCATTGCAGTCGCGCTTAAGCCTCCCGAGTTTCATCTTCAGGGGCAGGAAACGATAATTCTGCTCCAACATTAAGACTGCAGAGCCGGCATCCATCTTATCAGATGAATGTATGATCTCTTTGACCCGGCGAACCCAATGTGTCGTAGACTCACCCTCCTGCTGTTTACAGTTAGTCAAATCCACAATTGACATAGATTGCCTACAGGTATCTTTGAAGTTTTGGATGAACCGGGCTTTCAGCTCAGCCCAAGACCCGATGGAATTCGGTGGTAGCCCTTTCAACCAAGTGCGGGCAGTCCCATCTAACATCATGGTGAAGTACTTGGCCATCGCCGCTTCACTGACCTCCAGCAATTCCATGGCCATCTCGTAACTCTCGATCCAGGCTCCGGGTTGTAGATCAGCCGTGTAATTAGGCACTTTCCTAGGCCCTTTGAATTCCTTGGGTAGACGTTCATTGCGGAGAGCCGGCACCAAACAAGGGAAACCTCCAGTCCTCGTAGGGATACCCACGTCGACGGAAGTCATCGGATAAGCCGGGGGAGTCTGGTAAGCCGTCAACTGAGGTACCTGCTCCACCTCTTGCCGCGCTCTGTCTTGGTCTGTTGCGTGAAAGGCTCCGTTATGAGCCGGGCCATGGCCAGGGGGCAAGTCATGGCGTCGGACATTACTTGAGCCGGTCGCTGAAACCATGTGTCTGCTATAACTCGGGCTCCGGCCTGGACGAGGGGTTGAATGGATCCTGTCCCGGCTGTAAGAGTACGCCTCTTGTTGTGCCAGCGCTGTCTGAAGGAGTTCTCTAACCCGGCGGGTTTCAACAGCCGTCGGAGAATCGCCGTCAATTGGGAGAGCCGCCAGTCGTACTGCCGCGGCGACCATGTTTTCCAGCGGGTTAGCATAATGACCCGGCGGTATTGGCACATACTGAGGCGGGGCAGGGTTCACCCGGGGAGGCCCCATCACTTGTGGCTGAATTGGTGTCCCAGCCCCGGGCATTATGATCTCCGGTGGGTTACTAGACCCTGCACCTGCCGTATTGAAGAGGTTTCGAGGATCGTAGACCGGAGGGAGTCGAGATTGGGCCTTTTGATGCCTCCTTCTCATGACCTCATTGGACGCGTTCTGATCCATCGTGAGCCGGAAGGACTGCGCCTGAATCAACTGAGTCTGGGCGTCGAGAGCCGCCCTCTCCGCAGCCATCCTGATCCCTTCCGCCGCCAGATCCTCCTTGGCTTTCACTAGATCTAACTTTAACTGCGCCACCTCCGCGTCATGCTGAGCTTGATCCGCCGGGTCAACCGTGGCGGTCAACAGTGCCGTCATCTTGTCCGTGAGATCCATCAGCACCTGAGCCGGCGAGGGTATCGGGTTTCCTGACCCAGCGGCGGGGTTTTGAACAGGCTGTGCACCGGCCATGAAGATTCCAACCCGGCTCGGCGGCTCAAAAGAGTCCGGAATACTATCACCATCGGAACAACCCCTGAGCCTACCATCTTGAAGTTGATATAACGAGTTTGACTCATCTGTGGACGACTCGCCGTCAGAGCCGGCGGCCGTCTCATCACCAGATCCAGATCCTGCAGAGAGTCCTTCATGAACACATCCCACAAAAGCATGCTTCAAGGCAGGTAGAGCCCGGGCGGGTCATGCACGCTGAGCCGTCTCGATGAGACCGGCGCAGAGATCCGGCTCAGGGCCCGGCTCACTAATCTTGCCAATGAAGACATGAATTCCGCCGAAGGGGACCCGGTACCCGTACTCAATTGAGCCGGCATCGGGGCCCCAGTTTGCATCGTCGACGTAGAGCTTGCCGCGACGACTCTTGGTCATCCGGCCCACAGCGTATCCCTTGAGCCCTTCGAAGCTGCCCTTCAAGAACTCAAATCCACCGTGCGCTGGCCCCACGGTGGGCGCCAACTGTCGTGGAATTGTCACGGCAGATGTCCTTGAGCTAGGACTTAGTCGTGGAGCCATCGCAACTAGGAAGCTAGAAGGGGTTAAACGGGACAAGGAACACGAGGGTTATACTGGTTCGCCCCTTATGGTGAAGGTAAAAGCCTACGTCCAGTTGAGGTGGTATTGCTTATGATTTTGATGACCAGGGAGCTTGATTGCTATGCCTGGCTCTCGATGAGATCTTACTTGTCCTGAACCGCCGCCGGGTCGCCCCTTTATATAGAGAGGTTGACGCCCAGCGGCTCTCAGAGTCCCGGCCGGCTCATAACAGTGTCCGGCTCGGACTCTTATCTATTCTTGCCTTACACTACAAGTTTACCCTAACGGCGGCTAATGCTACGGGCCTTAAGCCATCTCCGGGTCTTGGGCCCGTTATTGACCCGCTGTCTTCATCTTTGGTACTGGGCTTCGCGTAGTAACCATCATGGGTAACCCGGCCCCTCCTGGGCGGGTGACTCCAACGGTTATATCCTCAACACCCCCCTTACACGATCAACCTATCTGTCCTTTTATAGTGCACGCAGGCATGGAACTCTGACTCCTAATTGGACTCGTACGAATCAAAACAAACCTGCCCAAAAGCTGGCAACCGACCTTTAGTCTTTTCCTATTTTAAAGCTGTACAGACTTCAAAAACGTCTTTAGTGCTAGGACTCTCTAATTAGTACAAGGAAACTAATTAAATATTCTGGCCACGTTGATCACATAGCATCTAATCAAATAAAGATAAATGATATAGCCCTTGCACGCTCTAGATTACCATCTTGGAGGAGTCCTGAAGTTTGGCGTCACCGTATTTTTTTGGCTCGGCTGGTGGCACTTCTATGCAAATAGAACCGATGTAAAAGACAGATGGAGTTTGTATAGTTGCATGCATAGAAGCCTTGACATTACATACATCTTTCTCCTCTTGATTAATGTGTGGCCGAGCTTCTATAACATATGCGATATCCTTTACTTTGCTATTGATGGTCACATCAAATTCTTATTGATGTACATGAAAATTTATTTTACATACAATATCAACTATGAAAATACATGTTCGCCTTTTCATAAACGCAAACATTTGTTTTGATACATGTGAACATTTTTCATCACACATGAACATTTCTTATCGCATACAGTAACTTATAAAAAGTTGCTTAGACATTTAAATAAGTACATGATTTTTTTTTTCGTGGACATGGACATTCTTTAAATGCATTAAAATTTTAATTATTTTTTGAAACGATTAGATAAAATTTGCGAGATAAATGTATGTTTGAGATTTATAAAAAAAGGAAAATAATTTGTACTTGTAAATGAGTCGCACCCAGAGCTGGCCATATGGGTCGTGCCTCTCGGACCGGCCTGTGGGCAAAGCTTTTTTTTCTGTGGGCAAAGCTTTTTCGACTCGGCCCGCTGCAGCTCGCAATATGCCGGCCCCACATCTTCCTTCCTCTTCCTCCGCCGGAAAGGAGAGGAAATGCGATGCGAGCGAGAGTAGACTAGGGTTTACACTCTCCTCCGATCCCGAATCAAAGGAGAGAAGCACTCTCCTCCGCTGCGGACCGAGGCCGAGCGGCGGCGGAGATACCATCCTCTCCCACGGCCGGCCGTGCTCAAGGTAGATTCGCTTCACCTGACCCCTCCCCTGTTCGTTGGTTCCCCCATTCGACATGTGCACGCTTTCTTTTAGATTCGCTTTCTTGATATTGATAGGGGAAACTCGACCGGTAGTAGCATCCATAATAAAGTTAGTTAATGTTGCAAATCCATTCTCCTAGGTAGGGGTAGAAAATAAGCTTTTTGCAACTGAGTACTAGCCTAGGGTTGCAGCAAATACTAGTATTTCTAGTTGAACAGATTATCTATTAATAATAACTGGACCCTGTGAACTCATCGGCTGTGGCAAAATGATCTCCCTACTTTTTTTCTTGCCCAAGCAAGAGCTACAAGTACTAATTTCCAAGCTCTGGTTTTCATGTTATTAATTAGGTGCCTCCACTCCAAATAAGTTGGTTCAGATTCAGCACGTGGGTCTTCTTACGGAATTGCTTGCGTCGATCCTAGCTCGTTTCTTTGCAGTATTCTCTTAGTTACTTCATTATTCAGGCTCTGCTACTTATGGTGCTAGTTTAATATAATAATGTGGCATGTAGCTTCATTTTTCCTTTCTAACAATCTAGAGACAGATAAGGTGCTAGCTAGCTACTTTAATTAATCTCCATGGTTATGAAGAACACACAGGAGAAAATGCTCAAAGTTCATCAGTATATTCTTCGTAATGAGTGTCCGTCGCCAGTGCCATCTCCATCTTCACATGCATTATTCTGATATGTGATAAGTTTTACTCCAGCTCTTCGCTTGTTTTCTGAACCTTGATATATATTACCTGATTGCTACAGCTGAATTTGTTCAATGGAGGACCTACCGGAGGCTCTGGTGACGGAGATTCTCAAGAGGATCACCAGGACAAGTGATCTGAATTCTCTTTCCCTTGTCTCAAAGCAGCTCTACAAGATAGAGGGGAATCAAAGGGGTGCTATCCGTGTTGGTTCCGGTCTTTGCACTGCTACAGAAGCACTAACATCACTGTGCGCCAGGTTCACAAATTTGCAGAAATTGGAAATTGATTACTCTGGTTGGATACTTGAACATGGAAATCAGTTGGACAACAAAGGCCTTTTTGTATTTTCATCTCACTGTTCCTCGCTGATTGATCTCACCTTAAGCTTCTGCTCATACATCGATGACTCTGGGCTTGGTTGTTTAGCGCATTGCAAGAAATTGGTTTCTCTCAGGCTGAACTCCGCACCAAAAATAACGTCATATGGGCTTCTCTCGGTTGCAGTTGGTTGCACAAGTCTATCTGCCCTCCACCTTATTGATTGCGAGAAAATCGATAGTGTAGAGTGGCTGGAATACCTTGGTAGGGATGGATCGTTGGAAGAGCTTGTAGTGAAGAATTGCAAAGGAATCAATCATCATGACTTCCTAAAGTTTGGTTCAGGATGGATGAAGCTCCAGAAGTTTGAGTTTGAGAGGAAAAGAGGAATATATGATTGTGTTCCAGGTGATGTGGTTTATGACTCCTCGTATGATGCTCACAGCATGGATATATATGATTTCTGCTGTGAGAGTTTGAAGGATTTAAGGTTGGCGCATATTAAAACTTGGCCAGAAGTAGGACTTCGTGCTGTCCTAGGGAAGTGTAAAGCATTGGAGAAGCTTTGCCTTGAGTATGTTCAAGCCCTAAATGACAATGACATGATTGCATTATCTCGGAGCTGCAGCAACCTTAAAAGCATCTCACTTTGGCTCAACCTGCAGAGGTACTCTAGTGATATCAGCTATTGTGAAACCAGGACGTCATTTACTGATAACAGCCTTTACGCTCTAGCCCTCAACTGTCCAATGCTTCAGATCGTAGACCTCAGCTTTACAGGATGTGCTGCTGACTGGCCATCAGAAATAGGATTCACACAACAGGGTTTTCTGGTGCTCATTCAGTCCTGCCCGATTCGTGTTCTCGTGCTAAATACTGCCAACTTCTTTGATGACGAGGGGATGAAGGCCCTGTCATCCTCACCATACCTGGAGATACTCGAGCTTATATTGTGTGAAGCGGTAACTGATGCTGGGATGTGCTTCATTGGACAGACCCCACGCTTGAGTAATCTCAAACTTCGGTTGTGTCATGAGGTGACTGATGTTGGAGTGTCTGAACTGGGACATGCACGTAAGTTAGAGTCTTTGGTTATCGAGTGTTGTAGTAAGGTCTCTCTGCAAGGGGCGCGGGGTGTTGCCAAGTCGGTTCACTACTCCAGCAACTTCTCAGATGCCCTTATGAAGGCAATTGGTATTGGCGTCTATTGATGAAGTGGTCTCCAGAATTTTCAGTATGAATTTGCTGCTGAAGCCATTAAGTTGTTCAGTGTGCATCATTGGACAAGGGTGTGCATCATCCGACGTAGATTTACTTGTATGGACTTTCTATTGCCTTCTACCTTTACTGCTATGATTTTTTTTCTATGGCACTCTAATGATGATCTTTGGACGGCATCTGGTGAATGAAACTTTAATAGTAGGCACTACTTGTGTACTGTAATTCTTGTTGCGTAATTTCTACTCTATAGCTATTTTATAATCTGTACAAATCGCCCCCAAGATCCACTGTTTTTGCTGTTTGGTTTTATTGCTTCTACTGTAAGAAATGTCGTGAACCCTTTCTACTACGCAAGGGATTTTGAAGACATGTATATCCGCCTGCTATTTTCGTGTGGCGATTTTGGTATGGATCACTGTAGTAATGGTCAATGTTTCACATGGACCTGTACTGCAAAGGTGGTATACTTGTTTTGTTGATATTGATTCTACTTGGGGATGTCTTTTCTTTGATTCTCAAAATATAAGTTATGAGTAGTTACTAGTAGCATAATTTTGGTTTTTAGATTCCAAGATTACAAATGCAGTGTACTCATCTCATGGAAGTTGAGGTACAACTGAAACTTGAGCCACTGAAGGCATATGACATAGCTGTGTGCTAATAACAGGCTTCCAGAAATTTAGAGGGGGTCGGTTTCAGTATGATGAGTGTATGAAAAAACAGAATTCAGTACACCATATGAGAAAATCGTATCTAAAAGTTGGAGAAGCCAGCGACGAACTTTCGTCGTGATTATCGCGTACTAAGTTGCAATCTGGCTGAAAAAACTGAACTCTAAAAAGTATTACGTCTGTTCCAAAATATATGTAAAACTTTTGGTAGGCTAAAGGTCGTACTTTGAGAATAACATATTTATCCTCCGATAAAAGAGCGTACGCCTGGATAGTCACCTTCTTAGCCTGAGCCCAAATGAGCTTGAGTGAACAGTAAAAAAAATCAAAACATTACATTATCAATAAAATCTGATTTTTTTTTTGTGACAAATATTCTAAGAGCTTCAAAATTTTCATCATGAAATCATATTTGTAGAAGTCGTGGCAAAAAAAAAAAATCAATGCTTCAAAATGCTTTCGAAAGTAGCATTTTCAGAGTATTGATTTTGTATTTTTTGCCACACCTTTCAGGAATGTGATTCCATAATGAAAGTTTGCATGCTCTTATAACATTTTTCAATGTTTGTCATAAAAAAATTCAGATTTTTAAAAATTCTTTTTGAATTTTTTTGATTTTACTGTTAACCCCAGCTCATTTGAGCTCGGGCTGAGAAACTCCACTTCCCGTACGCCTATATTTCTTCCCCTATTGTTTCTTTCAATTGTTCTTTACTATCTCGAGTCACTGTGTAAGCTCATGGCGCCATCGATATGTCTTCCTGCCTCCACGGAACTTAAATTATTTTTTGCAGCGGCAACAGATGAGAAAGAGCAACTAGGCCCGGAAAGGAATACAAGTCTCAGCCCAATACTCTGTTCGGCCCTCGGCAACACATGCCTGTCGAGTACTCATCTCCTTTTTCTCAAAAAAAAAAAAGAGTACTCATCTCCTTTCCAAAGATGGTTTTAGCATGGGACTCGGTTGATCAATCGACGCCTTCAAGGTTCTTCTTATCTCCCTCACGTGCTGAATGTACTGCCTTTCCCTTGGTTCCGCCAAGAAAACAACCCAAACCTCTGTTCGACTTTCCCTATTAGTTGTTTATCAATTAGCGATGCATCTTTTTTGTTGTAGGATATGTTGGTTCCGTTTCTCTTTTGCTTCCGCCTTGTTTTTTATTTAGATAACAGGCACATGCCCGAGAAAAGATTTTTACCTCTCGGGAATATGGCTCTATTGAGCCAAATCCTCTTCTAGTACCTCTCTTAGAAGTCAAGGAAGTCATGGGAATAAACGGGGACAAAATCCATTAAGACTCTTGTCTGATGTGAGCCGTTTCGGGCTTTTCTAGCGTGGTACGAGCAGCGCTACGACCACTCCGGTCGTATCGTGCGTCATCGAACGCTCTGGACTCCTTAAGTAAATTGGTCGTCATTTCTTCGTATGAACTCTGATTTGACGTTCTTGGGCTTGTTGGAATTGTGTGAACCACGCCAATGCACATGTGGTACTAGATATTGATTTTCAACACTTTGGAAAAAAGAGCCATTTTTGGCGCTCCGAAATGCTTAAGTGTGTTGCCTGGATGTCTTCGGTGTTGAAACCATCTTTGACATTTTCATCATGATTGGTTCTACATTTCTCCAAAATACTAGTAGACACAAGAAAACAAAGGAAACTAAATGAAAACACTAACTATGCAATGCTCACAGTGAAAAGAGTGAAAACCAGAAATCATGCATAATGAACATGCATTTGGTTCAATGGGACATATGATATATCACTACAGGAAACAGCTATTTTGCCGTCTACCACGGCGGACGGCAAAGGCTTGAACGGCAGACGGCAAAGGCCTTTGCCGTCAGCCGCGGACGGCAAAAGGCTCCGGCAAAGTAGGCTACGGTAAACAGGTCCTTTGTCGTCTGCTTTTTATGGCGGACGGCAAAGAGTCCTTTGCCTACAGCGGCGTACGGCAAAAAGGAGGGACGGCAAAAATACTGGACGTCCGCCAGCGTTAGTCCGTTAGGCGGCTAACGGCGGCCTTTGCCGTCCGCCAGCGGACGGCAAATTTGAGCGCCTCTTTGCCGTCCGCCAGTTGACGTCAGCAATGCGGGAGGTGTCGGGGGTCGGGGTCTCGGGGTCGGGGTGC
>NC_057811.1:70224172-70224950 GCF_018294505.1 Triticum aestivum
GAGAAACGGCGAGGGAGAGAAGAAGTGAGTAACGGGCGGGGGGTACGGGCCGTTAGGTAGTGAGCTCTTTGCCGTCCTTCCCTCTTTGCCGTCCGCTTTTTTGCCTCTTTGCCGTCTGCTAGCGGACGGCAAAGAGGTGGCCCGTTAAGTTTTTCCCAAACGGGCGGGGGGTGAGGGCCACCTCACTCTTTGCCGTCTGCTGGCAGACGGCAAAGAGCTGGCAGATGGCAAAGAGCTTCTTTGCCGTCTGCCCTTTCTTTGCCGTCTGCTTTTGGGTAGCTGATGGCAAAGAGCTTCTTTGCCTTAAGCTAGCAGACGGCAAAGAGCTGGCAGATGGCAAATTAGCTGATTCCAGCAGTGTATGGAGATAATATGCAACAAATGAGCTCTAAAAATACGTATAAAATAGAGCTATCAGCGTGTTGTTATCTTTCCAACAAACTTGGTTTCATCTTAATCGGATTTCATTTGAAGAAGTTATGCTTGTTATGGCGCAGAGTGTTTCAACTATCTTCTCCAGGAGCAGTAGCACTGGCCTCGGCATCGGTAGTAGTGCCTCCCTCCTACGGCGGTACTACCGGTCGAAGAACTGCTCACGCTACTGTCGAAAGAGCCGCTCGGACCATATATAGCGATTGTGCAACGCTAGTGACCCGGTACTACCAGTGCCGTTGGGCGGTAGTATCTCCCTGTACCTTTGCGTGATTTTTGCCTAACGCTAGCTGAATCCCAGGTAGTGGTACTACTTCCCTTGCGTGTATCTACACATAACGGTTTG
>NC_057811.1:70225178-70328879 GCF_018294505.1 Triticum aestivum
GGGTCTTCTTCCCCAATGCTTCCCGAGCTTTTGGCAAATTCTATCTCCTTCATTGTTTACCTTCTTTGGGTTTTCCTTCTCCCAACCCCTTCAATGGTTCTTGCTCCTTCTTGAGTGAAAATAGAGAGAGGAGATCTAGATCTACATCTTCACCAATCAATCTCTCCTCTTAGTGAGGGGAACCTATTGGATCTAGATCATGTGATTCATTTGTTAATTTCCTTCTTGTTCTTCCTCCCTTGTAACTCCATATTATTAGTTACTTTGGTGGGATTTGGGATTGAAGTGTTGGAAATATGCCCTATAGGCAATAATAAAATGGTTGTTATTGTATTTCCTTGTTCATGATAATTGTCTATTCTTCATGCTATAATTGTATTAACTGGAAACCGTAATACATGTGTGAATACATAGACAACAACATGTCCCTAGTAAGCCTCTAGTTTACTAGCTCGTTGATCAATAGATGGTTATGGTTTCCTGACCATGGACATTGGATGTCATTGATAACGGGATCACATCATTAGGAGAATGATGTGATGGACAAGACCCAATCCTAAGCATAGCACAAGATCGTGTAGTTCGTTTGCTAAGAGCTTTTCTAATGTCAAGTATCGTTTTCTTAGACCATGAGATTGTGCAACTCCCGGATACCGTAGGAATGCTTTGGGTGTACCAAACGTCACAACGTAACTGGGTGGCTATAAAGGTGCACTACAGGTATCTCCGAAAGTGTCTGTTGGGTTGGCACGAATCGAGACTGGGATTTGTCACTCCGTATGACGGAGTGGTATCTCTGGGCCCACTCGGTAATGCATCATCATAATGAGCTCAATGTGACTAATGAGTTAGCCACGGGATCATGCGTTATGGAACAAGTAAAGAGACTTGCCGGTAACAAGATTGAACGAGGTATAGGGATACCGACGATCGAATCTCGGGCAAGTAACATACCGATAGACAAAGGGAATTGAATACGGGATTGATTGAATCCCCGACATCGTGGTTCATCCGATGAGATCGTCGTGGAACATGTGGGAGCCAATATGGGTATCCAGATCCCGCTATTGGTTATTGGCCGGAGAGGTGTCTCGGTCATGTCTGCATGGTTCCCGAACCCGTAGGGTCTACACACTTAAGGTTCAGTGACGCTAGAGTTGTTATGGGAAATAGTATGTGGTTACCGAAGGTTGTTCGGAGTCCCGGATGAGATCCCGGACATGACGAGGAGCTCCGGAATGGTCCGAAGGTGAAGATCGGTATATTGGACGAAGGGTATTGGAGTCCGGAATTGTTCCGGGGGTACCAGGCTATGGCCAACATGTCCGAAAGGGGTTTCGGCGGCCCCGGCAAGCGTTGGGGGGCCTTATGGGCCAAGGGGAAGGGGCAAACCAGCCCACTAAGGGGCTGTGCGCCCCTCCCAACCCCTCTCACATAACAAGGAGAGGTGGGGCCGCCACCCCTAGGGCAGCCGCCCCTCCCGGCTTGGGGGGCAAGTTTCCTAGGGGGTGGGGGCGCCCAAACCCATCTAGGGTTTCCCCTGGCCGTCGCCTCGTCCTCTAGATCCATCTAGAGGGGCTGGCCCCCTCTCCCCTTCCCATATATATAGTGAGGGGGTGGGAGGGCAGCCACACCCTTCCCTTGGCGCAGCCCTCTCCTCCTCCAACTCCTCCTCCTCCTCCGTAGTGCTTAGCGAAGCTCTGCCGGAGAACCACGAGCTCCATTGCCACCACGCCGTCGTGCTGCTGGAGTTCTCCCTCAACTTCTCCTCTCCCCTTGCTGGATCAAGAAGGAGGAGACGTCCCCGGGCTGTACGTGTGTTGAACGCGGAGGCGCCGTCCGTTCGGCGCTAGATCGGATCCTCCGCGATTTGAATCGCCGCGAGTACGACTCCATCAACCGCGTTCTTGTAACGCTTCCGCTTAGCGATTTTCAAGGGTATGAATATGCACTCCCTCTCTCTCGTTGCTAGCATCTCCTAGGTTGATCTTGGTGACACGTAGGAAAATTTTGAATTATTACTACGTTCCCCAACAGTGGCATCATGAGCTAGGTCTATGCGTAGATTCTATGCACGAGTAGAACACAAAGTAGTTGTGGGCGATGATTTGTTCAATTTGCTTACCGTTGCTAGTCTTATCTTGATTCGGCGACATTGTGGGATGAAGCGGCCCGGACCGACCTTACACGTACTCTTACGTGAGACAGGTTCCACCGACTGACATGCACTTGATGCATAAGGTGGCTAGCGGGTGTCTGTCTCTCCCACTTTAGTCAGATCGGATTCGATGAAGAGGGTCCTTATGAAGGGTAAATAGCAATTGTAAAAGATCGTGGATGTCGCCTAGAGGGGGGGTGAATAGGCGCTTTAAAATAATTACGGTTTAGGCTTGAACAAATGCGGAATAAACCTAACGGTTAATTTGTCAAGCACAAAACCTAAAACAACTAGGCTCACCTATGTGCACCAACAAGTTATGCTAAGCAAGATAAACAACTATGTGATAGCAAGATATATAACAAGGAACACTACGGCTATCACAAAGTAAAGTGCATAAGTAAAGGGCTCGGGTAAGAGATAACCGAGGCACACGGAGACGACGATGTATCCCGAAGTTCACACCCTTGCGGATGCTAATCTCCATTTGGAGCGGTGTGGAGGCACAATGCTCCCCATGAAGCCACTAGGGCCACCGTAATCTCCTCACGCCCTCGCACAGTGCAAGATGTCGTGATTCCACTAAGGGACCCTTGAGGGCGGTCACCGAACCCGTACAAATGGCAACCCTTGGGGGCGGTCACCGAACCCGTACACTTTGGCAACCCTTGGGGGCGGTCACCGGAACCCATCAAATTGCTCGGGCCGATCTCCACAGCCTAATTGGAGACCCCGACGCTTGCCCGGAGCTTTACACCACAATGATTGAGCTCCGAACACCACCAACCGTCTAGGGCGCCCAAGCACCCAAGAGGAACAAGCTCAAGGGTACCAAGCACCCAAGAGTAATAAGCTTCTCAACTTGTAACTTCCACGTATCACCGTGGAGAACTCAAACCGATGCACCAAATGCAATGGCAAGGGCACACGGAGTGCCCAAGTCCTTCTCTCTCAAATCCCACCAAAGCAACTAATGCTAGGGAGGAAAATGAGAGGAAGAACAAGAAGGAGAACACCAAGAACTCCAAGATCTAGATCCAAGGGGTTCCCCTCACATAGAGGAGAAAGTGATTGGTGGAAATGTGGATCTAGATCTCCTCTCTCTTTTCCCTCAAAAACTAGCAAGAATCCATGGAGGGATTGAGAGTTAGCAAGCTCGAAGAAGGTCAACAATGGGGGAAGAACACGAGCTCAAAGGATAAGGTTCAATGGGGAAGAAGACCCCCTTTTATAGGTGCGGAAAAATCCAACCGTTATGCTCACAGCCCGCACAGAGCGGTACTACCGCTCCAAGGAGCGGTACTACCGCTAGGGTGGTAGTACCCCTTTGAAAAACAACATCGAGGAGGTAAAAGGCCAGTAGAACCGCCGGAGCGGTACTACCGCTCGTCCCCACGGTACTACCGCTCGACCTCATGGTACTACCGCTAGGGATAGCGGTACTACCGCAAGTGGTAGCGGTACTACTCCTTGCGAGCGATACAAAAAAAATACTTCCGTGCCTACTTCCGCTGAGCAAAACATGAGATTTTGGTCCGGAGCGGTACTACCGCTCAGGAGCCGCGATAGTACAGCTCTGGAGCGGTACTACCGCTCAGGAGCCGCGGTAGTACCGCTCCCAAGAGCGGTAGTAAAAAATTACATCCGCAGCAGCCCCTTTAAAGGACACCAAAACTGAGACAACTTTTGCAAACGGACTCCGAATTCGACGAAACCAAGTTTGTTGGAAAGCTAGCGACAAGGGCTAACACAATCTTGATAGAAATACCAATAAGAAGCAAATGAGAAAAGGCCCAAAAGAAAATGGTGAGAACCCTTCCTCGGATAAGACCGGTAAAACCTCCAACATCGAAAACATCATAGAAGACGCATGCAAACTCCGTTTTCGATGAACTCAAGCTTGTCATCAAGATGACCATAAGATCTAAGACTCACAAAGAGAACCAAACAAGAACCAAGAAACATGATGCAAGGATGCAATGGTTTGAGCTCTCGACGAACGATACGATCAAGCTACTCACTTGAGAGCCCCCCTTGATAGTACGGCTATCGATCCTATAACCCGGTCTCCCAACTACCACCATGAGACCGGTAAAATAGAAAACCTATCAAGGGCAAACCTTTGCCTTGCACATGGTCCACTTGAGCTAGATGATGACGATCTTGACACCCTCAAGTTGGACCACCTTTCTTGATTGCGTTGGCTCGATGAAGACTAGATGATTACTCCCCCATAGTCCACTATGGGTGAGCCACTCTTCGGCACATCTTCACAAGTCCATTGTCACCACAATGGACGGCAAGCTTCAAGCACTTGATCTCTTCGTGATGCTCCACTTGAACTTGCACACGGCAATCTTGATGACGATCACCACTTGATGTCATCCTCTCCATGGGTTGAGTGATATCTTCCTCTTGATGCAAGCCCATGAACACGTACCTAACCCCACATAGAACTCTCACATAGACCATGGGTTAGTACACAAAGCACAATGGACAATGCTTACCATACCATGGGATCACTTGATCCCTCTCGGTACATCTTCTACGCTTTGTGAGTTGATCAACTTGATTCACTCTTGACTTAGTCTTGATCAACCTAGAATCTTTCCAACTCTCTTCATTTGGATGATGTCTTGAAGGTAAACATGAATGATCACACAATCTTCTTCTTCAAGACATGCTTGCAATAAGCTCAACTCTCACATGACCAATCTTTGGATAATTCCTTAATAGCACCTTGGTCAACACAAACTCTCCTTGAAACCAACACATGTACTCCAAGAAAAGCCTATGGACAAAACCTTCAAATATAACTCAAGGCAACCATTAGTCCATAGAGATTGTCGTCAATTACCAAAACCAAACATGGGGGCACCACATGTTCTTTCAATCTCCCCCATTTTGGTAATTGATGACAATCACTTTCAAGAGAGTTTATATAAGGAATTATGCATCACCATGCAATGCAACAACCAATGATGCATGAGTAAGAGATGCAAATGCTTAGGAACAAAACCAAAGCAAGAGGAGAGAATTCTCTAAACTTCTCCACAAAACTCGCTGAAACTTCTCCCCCATTGGCATCGATTGCCAAAATGGAGAAAAGCTTAGAAGGCCAATATAAATTGTGTTCCTCCATAATTTGTGTATTTCTCAACAAGAGAGTGGAATGCAATATACAAGTTTGACGGTAAATACTAGGAGGAACACAAACTATATTTAGGCCCAAAGTTTACAAAAGAAAGATATGCCACAAAGACATAAGAAAGAGAGAAACAAGCAATCAAAAGATACCAATTGAAGCAAGCAATCAACGGATATCAATTGAGCCAACTAGACCAATGATCCTACGTGCCACATGAATGAAATAAATTATGATATGAGCAAAGGAGTGTTCTAGAGAAACTAGAGAAGCTCCCCATGATTTGTGCACAATTTAGTTTTGTAACTGGATACAAGAAGCACAAAATAGGATCGTCACTCCCCCAAGATCAATAGAACCTCACGACAAGTGCAAGAGAGCAACAGAGTGTTCTAAAGACACTAGTGAAGCTCTCCATGATTTGTGCACTTCTTACAATATTTGCATTAGGATACCGAGTGCACAAAATAGGATCATCACTCCCCGAAAATCAATAGAAACTCACAACAAGTGCAAGTGAGCATATAGGAAACAAAGCCTAGCACTTGCAACAAACAAATGGTTGAGCAACATATAAAAGAGGCAACTTAAGAGTAGGCTCAACCAAAATGATGTGTGTGAGTCATGGCAAAGCACTTGAGAAGACTAATGTACGAATGAGCATTAAGCGTCAACATAGTCTTGGATAATGGAGATACAAGGTGCCATGACATGTCCTCCCCACACACACACCAAGCAAAAGGGTTCACAAGCACACTAAAAATGCAAAATGAATAACCAACACTTGTGACAACCCATGGTGAAGATAGAAGATGAAAGCCTCATCAAGACGAGGGATACCAATTAAGATGGCAAAAGCCTCGTAGAGATAAGCATGAGGAAAATAATCTTCACCACACAGGAGTGCATCAAGATGCAACGAGATAAGACATGCACTCAAGGCAAAAGCTTACACGGAGCCACCAAAGAAATAACAAGAAAGACAAGGTGGACGTGAAAGAAAGGATATCATCTAGAGATGTAATTTCTCTCAAGTGTATAAGGTTCTAGGTAGACGAGATCATGATGATATATATCTACAAAGAAGGATGTACACCCGAAATAGTTACAACACGAAGGAACAAGATATCCAAAAGGAAGTCATAGATATACCAATAAGATATTTGCTTGGAAGCATAACACATGGCTAGATATGGTCTTATTGTACATAAATGAATTCCTACCACACAACCATCAAAGACATCACAACTAGCAACAAGAGATCATTGTTGGGATGCTTTGAGAAAGGAAACAAGTATCACAAGAGAGAATGAATAACATGCCATGATACAACCTACACAAAGTTGATGCAAGAAATGTGTGCATGAAGTATATGAAGATACTTATTACCGAGTTAACATTGGAAGGATGTAGTAGATACAAATTGAAGGTACAAAGTAGTTCATTGATCATCCTAGCTTGACTCCAAAAAGCACATGGTGACAACACCTTCCTTGTGAGTGAGCCGAGCATCCAATGCATCTCCAATTGTTCCTAGAACAACAACACAAACAAAATGGTACCCAAACTCATTGGGACCAAAGAGTTAGAAACACCAACAATACATAGGACAAACTCCACATAAATATGTGCATATAGATATGGAAATGAAATTCATGCACATCTCATCCAATTTGAGACTTGGTGGAGTTTCCCCTATATATTGGGTCAAAGAGAGAAAGCATGCCACGGAAACTACATGAAGTTAATATGCACGCTCAAGACTTTCAAGAACCGATACCAAAATACAAGGAAATACCAAGTGAAAATAATACCAAATGGAGAAATCATCACTTGGAGATATCATTAAAAGATACATCAAGGAATGAGATATCCATTGGAACCCACAAAATGATATCAAACTCCCAAAAGAGAGGATGGTTCCAAACAAGCCAAGCTCTCTACAAAGTTTCATGATGGCACAAGTACCAAAAAGAAACGGCTTGTCGTCCACCAACACACACTTAAAATGGATCACAAGTTTAGTGTTTTATAGAAAATAGGATAGCTCCCCCACAAGTTGTGCATTATAGAGAATTTGCATTTGAATACAAAATGCACAAGGTAGGATCACCACGTTCACTATATCAAGGAAAACACTAGACAAGATCAAGAAAACAGCAAGATCCTCAAGTGGCACGAAAGGCAATGGGAGTTGACACAAACCTGGCAAGAGATAAGGCAAATAAAAAGCAAACGCCAACGTGAAGATGATCAATAATTTCTACCACACATAAGTGAGTACCAATTGTCAGAAGACAAGAAGTATTTGGAAATAATTCCCGGTGGTAGAGAGCAAGGGTATCCGACATCATCTTCACACCAAACACAAGCAAATTGCAACTTGTAGAGCTAAAATGCCACGTAGGAACAATATAATTTACAATATCAATTCTAGGTGACAATATCTCAAATGTACACATTTTCTAGGCTAGTAATATACATAGCATATTACTCCCCCATAATGTGATACCAATTAAAGAAAACTTAACAAGAGGCAAAAATAGGATCCAACAAGAGATAATTAATGGACTATTTAGAATTTGAATTTCTCATGAGAAGACATACCACATAGTGACTAGATAAGCTTGCAATATCAATACTAGGTGGTATTCCTCATGTAAACACATTTATGGACCGTGAGGTGCACAAAGAACATCACTCCCCCAAAATGGGATGTTCCATTAATCTCTCACAAGAGCCAAC
This sequence comes from Triticum aestivum, assembly GCF_018294505.1. NCBI lineage: Eukaryota > Viridiplantae > Streptophyta > Magnoliopsida > Poales > Poaceae > Triticum > Triticum aestivum. Next base: position 70,233,227 of record NC_057811.1, read on the forward strand.
TAACATACACACAAGATGCGCAAAGGCTCAACACACTACACACACGTACATGATGTGCAAACCAACACACACATACTTGATTACTCAAGATAAGCAAATTGGAGGCACAACATATACAACCACATGCAAGGAACAAAACCAAAACATGCAAAGGGGCAAGTAACTTTCGATGTAAACAATTTAAGTACAAGTTACCGGAAGGAGGCACATTGGATCTAGAATAGAAACTTCATAACCCAATTGACTTGGCTTGAGACAATAAGAATGATGAAGTCCCCTTAAATCTTCATAATGTAGCCAAGTCTCCAATGCCCTCCAACAACACCTATTGATCAAGTTTGAGCTAGTTGGTCCCCAACCAAGTTGGGTCCTAAGAGGTTAGTCACAATAGGCTTGGCTACCCAAATGGTTCTTTTCTTGACACCACTTTGAGCACCAACAAATTTGGCAAACACATGGCCAACATTATCCTTCCCAAGAGAATAGATATCATCAATAATAATTGGGTTGGATAAGTTACCACTAGTGCATGAAGAGGCGAGGTGACCTTTCTCACGACATAAGTAGCAACGTCTACTCTTCACTTTCTTCTCACTTGATTTCTCAACTTGAGAAGCATTAGCTTGAGGATTCTTGGGAAGAGGACTTTCTTCAACTTGTGGTCGAGCATGAGATCGAACTTGTGGCCGCTTCCCTTGTTGCTTGTCACTAATGGCCTTCTTCTTCAATGGGCAAGATCTAACATGATGCCCTTCTACTTTGCACTTGAAGCAAACAATCTTGGCCGAATTCTTGACTTGTTCTTGGCCCTTCTTTTTGTTCATCTTGGACTTCTTATTCTTGTTGGAGTTGAATCCAAGTCCACCTTTGTCATTGGGGGATTTTTGCACTCTCAAGATGTTGTTGAGTGTAAATTTCCCTTCATGACTCTTTTCCAAGTATTTCTTCAAAGAAGTGACTTGGGCCTTGAGCTCTTTGATTTCCTCTACATGGTTAGTCTCAACACAAGCACTGGAGGAAGTATAAGCTTCATCGTTAGAGCAACAAGGCAAGGAAATCAATTCATCACAAGATGTACCAACGTTATGCATGGATGAATCGCGAGGACTAGCACAAGGCAATATAGCATTTTGACTAAAAGTAGTGCTAGTGTCCACATGAGGCTCACTAGATGTTACCTTAGCAATCATGGCCTCATGAGCTATCTTTAGCACATTATGGGATACTAGAAGATCATCATGAGAGCTTGAGAGCTTTTCATGGCTTTCTTCCAATTTCCCATAATTGCTAGATAGCAACTCAGGTTGAGCCCGTAGCTCAACGTTCTCCTTTAAAATGGATGCTTCATAAGAAATAGAGTTAGTAGCACAAGCATCATCATTAACAACAAGAGGAGAAGGCAACTTGTCAAGCTCTTTTAAATAAGAAGCTTCAAGTTGAGCATGAGACTCGGTGAGTTTGATGAGCTCACCCTTGATGACCCTTGAGCCATTTTAGAGGTGCTCAAAATCCTCAAGGAGTCTAGCATGAGCAACTTCAAGCTTAGCATTTTTAGTTTCAAAAACATTGGCCACCTCAAGAGCTCTATCATGAGATTCCTTCACTCTAGATAACTCTAGAGCAAAAGTCTCCTTAAGAGATTCCTTGGTGGTTTGTTCAAGTTCAAGAGCTTGAGAGAGGTCCGCAATCTCATTAGCGTAATCACGCTCATGACCTTCCATTTTATCAATGGTGACCTCATGCTCCTCAAGACGAGATTCCAACTCATCAATATATTTCTTGCCCTCAATAGCAATAGACATGATTTCCATGAAGTTGGAACGAGCAATTTTATTCTTAAGAAGAGCTTTAAAAATTATTTCCCCCTTAATTTTTAAGGAGGCAACATCATCATTCTCTTCATCATAATCGACATCATCATCACTCTTGTCATCATCAATATTATCACAAGATATATTAGGATTCAAAGTGGGAGATACCTTTGAAGCCTTGGCCATAAGGCAAAAAGAAATAGATGATGATGTGGGATCCCTTGACGCACCATTCAAGACCACATCTTGTTCCATGGAGTGTTGGGTTTCCTCTACATTGTTAGCACAACAACTCGAGGAAATACATGCATTTTTATCATGCCAACAAGACATAGAAAGCATATCATCATGAGATTTAGTCAAGAAATTTGTACATGATATGCAAGGACTATCAACACAAGCATGTGAAACATTTGGAGTGCTCGAAGTTCTAGAGTCCAAAGATGAAGCATCGCAACAAGAAAGTGATGAAGGATTATAAAAACTAAGCGCACTATCATCATTGCAATGAACACCACTACTCACCATGTCATTACCTTGTGGCAAACCACATGTAGGTGAAGTAGAAGAAGTTGAGAACACTACCCGACCGGAGGTGGAGGGAGAACAATCATCCCCACAAAACTTGGACACGCCATATTTATCTTGAAGCTTTGTCCACAACTCATGAGCATCCCGGAAAGGCATGAGTAGAAATATAACTACATTGCTCAAAGCATTGAAAAGCATATTAGAAGCTTGAGCATTGAGATAAGAGTTTTTCTCATCCTCTAAAGATAATCTTTGGGGATCTTTTGGAGGAGAAAAACCCATATCTACAATTCGCTCTAAATTTGGGTCCATGACCCTAAAAGAGATTAAGCATGCGAATTACCCAAACATCAAAATTTGTGCCATCGAAACTAAGTGTGTCACAGAATCCTAATCCCCTAGTCGACATCTTTACCCTCTAGGCGGTTAAGCCTAACAAAGAGAGACGAGGCTCTCATACCAATTAAAAGATCGTGGATGTCGCCTAGAGGGGGGTGAATAGGCGCTTTAAAATAATTACGGTTTAGGCTTGAACAAATGCGGAATAAACTTAACGGTTAATTTGTCAAGCACAAAACCTAAAACAACTAGGCTCACCTATGTGCACCAACAAGTTATGCTAAGCAAGATAAACAACTATGTGATAGCAAGATATATAACAAGGAACACTACGGCTATCACAAAGTAAAGTGCATAAGTAAAGGGCTCGGGTAAGAGATAACCGAGGCACGCGGAGACGACGATGTATCCTGAAGTTCACACCCTTGCGGATGCTAATCTCCGTTTGGAGCGGTGTGGAGGCACAATGCTCCCCAAGAAGCCACTAGGGCCACCGTAATCTCCTCACGCCCTCGCACAATGCAAGATGTCGTGATTCCACTAAGGGACCCTTGAGGGCGGTCACCGAATTCGTACAAATGGCAACCCTTGGGGGCGGCCACCGAACCCGTACACTTTGGCAACCCTTGGGGGCGGTCACCGGAACCCGTCAAATTGCTCGGGCCGATCTCCACAACCTAATTGGAGACCCCGACGCTTGCCCGGAGCTTTACACCACAATGATTGAGCTCCGAACACCACCAACTGTCTAGGGCGCCCAAGCACCCAAGAGGAACAAGCTCAAGGGTACCAAGCACCCAAGAGTAATAAGCTTCTCAACTTGTAACTTCCACGTATCACCATGGAGAACTCAAACCGATGCACCAAATGCAATGGCAAGGGCACACGGAGTGCCCAAGTCCTTCTCTCTCAAATCCCACCGAAGCAACTAATGCTAGGGAGGAAAATGAGAGGAAGAACAAGAAGGAGAACACCAAGAACTCCAAGATCTAGATCTAAGGGGTTCCCCTCACATAGAGGAGAAAGTGATTGGTGGAAATGTGGATCTAGATCTCCTCTCTCTTTTCCCTCAAAAACTAGCAAGAATCCATGGAGGGATTGAGAGTTAGCAAGCTCGAAGAAGGTCAACAATGGGGGAAGAACACGAGATCAAAGGATAAGGTTCAATGGGGAAGAAGACCCCCTTTTATAGGTGCGGAAAAATCCAACCGTTATGCTCACAGCCCGCACAGAGCGGTACTACCGCTCCAAGGAGCGGTACTACCGCTAGGGCGGTAGTACCCCTTTGAAAAACAACAGTGACGAGGCAAAAGGCCAGTAGAACCTCCGGAGTGGTACTACCGCTCGTCCCCACGGTACTACCGCTAGGGATAGCGGTACTATTGCTTGCGAGCGGTACAAAAAAATATACTTCCGTGCCTACTTCCGCTGAGCAAAACACGAGATTTTGGTCCGGAGTGGTACTACCGCTCAGGAGCCGCGGTAGTACCGCTCCCAAGAGCGGTAGTAAAAAATTACATCCGCAGCAGCCCCTTTAAAGGACACCAAAACTGAGACAACTTTTGCAAACGGACTCCGAATTCGACGAAACCAAGTTTGTTGGAAAGCTAGCGACAAGGGCTAACACAATCTTGATAGAAATACCAATAAGAAGCAAATGAGAAAAGGCCCAAAGAAAATGGTGAGAACCCTTCCTCGGATAAGACCGGTAAAACCTCCAACATCGAAAACATCATAGAAGACGCATGCAAACTCCGTTTTCGATGAACTCAAGCTTGTCATCAAGATGACCATAAGATCTAAGACTCACAAAGAGAACCAAACAAGAACCAAGAAACATGATGCAAGGATGCAATGGTTTGAGCTCTCGACGAATGATACGATCAAGCTACTCACTTGAGAGCCCCCCTTCATAGTACGGCTATCGATCCTATAACCCGGTCTCCCAACTACCACCATGAGACCGGTAAAATAGAAAACCTATCAAGGGAAAACCTTTGCCTTGCACATGGTCCACTTGAGCTAGATGATGACGATCTTGACACCCTCAAGTTGGACCACCTTTCTTGATTGCGTTGGCTCGATGAAGACTAGATGATTACTCCCCCATAGTCCACTATGGGTGAGCCACTCTTCGGCACATCTTCACAAGTCCATTGTCACCACAATGGACGGCAAGCTTCAAGCACTTGATCTCTTCGTGATGCTCCACTTGAACTTGCACACGGCAATCTTGATGACGATCACCACTTGATGTCATCCTCTCCATGGGTTGAGTGATATCTTCCTCTTGACGCAAGCCCATGAACACGTACCTAACCCCACATAGAACTCTCACATAGACCATGGGTTAGTACACAAAGCACAATGGACAATGCTTACCATACCATGGGATCACTTGATCCCTCTCGGTACATCTTCTACGCTTTGTGAGTTGATCAACTTGATTCACTCTTGACTTAGTCTTGATCAACCTAGAATCTTTCCAACTCTCTTCATTTGGATGATGTCTTGAAGGTAAACATGAATGATCACATAATCTTCTTCTTCAAGACATGCTTGCAATAAGCTCAACTCTCACATGACCAATCTTTGGATAATTCCTTAATAGCACCTTGGTCAACACAAACTCTCCTTGAAACCAACACATGTACTCCAAGAAAAGCCTATGGACAAAACCTTCAAATATAACTCAAGGCAACCATTAGTCCATAGAGATTGTCGTCAATTACCAAAACCAAACATGGGGGCACCACATGTTCTTTCAAATTGGCATATCACTGTTGTGGCTTTTGCGTAGGTAAGGAATGTTCTTGCTAGAAACCCATAGCAGCCACGTAAAACATGCAACAACAATTAGAGGACGTCTAACTTGTTTTTGCAGGGTATGCTATGTGATGTGATATGGCCAAAAGGATGTGATGAATTATATATATGTGATGTATGAGATTGATCATGTTCTTGTAATAGGAATCACGACTTGCATGTAGATGATTATGACAACCGGCAGGAGCCATAGGAGTTGTATTAATTTATTGTATGACCTGCGTGTCAATGAAAAACACCATGTAATTACTTTAATTTATTGCTAACCATTAGCCATAGTAGTAGAAGTAATAGTTGGCTAGACAACTTCATGAAGACACGATGATGGAGATCATGATGATGGAGATCATGGTGTCATGCCGGTGACGAAGGTGATCATGCCGCGCCTCGAAGATGGAGATCAAAAGGCGCAAGATGATATTGGCCATATCATGTCACTTTATGATTTGCATGTGATGTTTGTCATGTTTACATCTTATTTGCTTAGAACGACGGTAGCATAAATAAGATGATCCCTCACTAAAATTTCAAGAGATGTGTTCCCCCTAACTGTGCACCATTGCGAAGGTTCGTTGTTTCGAAGCACCACGTGATGATCGGGTGTGATAGATTCTAACGTTCGCATACAGCGGGTGTAAGCCAGATTTACACATGCGAAACACTTAGGTTGACTTGACGAGCCTAGCATGTACAGACATGGCCTCAGAACACAAGAGATCGAAAGGTCAAACATGAGTCATATAGTAGATACGATCAACATGAAGATGTTCACCGATGATGACTAGTCCGTCTCACGTGATGATCGGACACGGCCTAGTTCGCTCGGATCATGTATCACTTAGATGACTAGAGGGATGTCTATCTGAGTGGGAGTTCATTAAATAATTTGATTAGATGAACTTAATTATCATGAACATAGTCAAAAGGTCTTTGCAAATTATGTCGTAGCTTACGCTTTAGTTCTACTAAGATATGTTCCTAGAGAAAATTTAGTTGAAAGTTGATAGTAGCAATTATGCGGACTGGGTCCGTAAACTAAGGATTGTCCTCATTGCTGCACAGAAGGCTTATGTCCTTAATGCACCGCTCGGTGTGCTGAACCTCGAGCGTCGTTTGTGGATGTTGCGAACATCTGACATACACGTTTTGATGACTACGTGATAGTTCAGTGCGTAATGTTAAACGGTTTAGAATTGAGGCACCGAAGACATTTTGAAACGTCGCGGAACATATAAGATGTTCCAAGAGCTGAAATTGGGATTTTAGGCTCGTGCCCACGTCAAGAGGTGTGAGACCTCCGACAAGTTTATTAAGCCTGCAAACTAAGGGAGAAAAGCTCAATCGTTGAGCATGTGCTCGGATTATCTGAGTACTACAATCGCTTGAATCGAGTGGGAGTTGTCTTCCAGATGAGATAGTGATGGTTCTCCAAAGTCACTGCCACCAAGCTACTAGAGCTTCGTGATGAACTATAACATATCAGGGATGGATATGATGATCCTTGAGCTATTCGTGATGTTTGACACCGCGAAAGTAGAAATCAAGTAGGAGCATCAATTGTTGATGGTTAGTAAAACCACTAGTTTCAAGAAGGGCAAGGGCAAGAAGGGATACTTCATGAAACGGCAAATCAGCTGCTGCTCTAGTGAAGAAACCCAAGGTAGAACCCAAACCCGAGACTAAGTGCTTCTGTAATGAGGGGAACGGTCACTGAAGCAGAACTACCCTAGATACTTGGTAGATGAGAAGGCTGGTAAGGTCGACAGAAGTATATTGGATATACATTATATTAATGTGTACTTTACTCCTAGTAGCACCAGGGTATTAGATACCGGTTCGGTTGCTAAGTTTTGGTAACTCGAAATAAAAAGCTACGGAATAAATGGAGACTAACTAAAGGTGAGATGACGATATGTGTTGGAAGTGTTTCCAAGGTTGATGTGATCAAGCATCGCATGCTCCCTCTACCATCGAGATTGGTGTTAAACCTAAATAATTGTTATTTGGTGTTTGCATTGAGCATAGACATGATTGGATTATGTTTATCACAATATGGTTATTTATTTAAGGAGAATAATGGTTACTCTGTTTATTTGAATAATACCTTCAATGGTCTTGCACCTAAAATGAATGGTTGATTGAATCTCGATCGTAGTGATACACATGATCATGCCAAAAGATATAAGATAGTAATGATAGTACCACATACTTGTGGCACTGCCATTTGAGTCATATTGGTATAAAATGCATGAAGAAGCTCCATGTAGATGGATCTTTGGACTCACTCGTTTTTGAAAAGATTGAGACATGCGAACCATGTCTATTGGTATATATGCATGAAGAAACTCCATGCAGATGGATCGTTTGGACTCACTTGATTTTGAATCGCTTGAGACATGCAAATCATACCACATGGGCAAGATGACTGAAAGGCCTCGTTTTCAGTGAGATGGAACAAAAGAGCAACTTGTTGGAAGTAATACATTTGATGTGTGCAATCCAATGAGTGCTGAGTCACGCAGTGAATATCATTATGCTCTTACTTCACAGATGATGTGAGTAGATTCTAAGTATATTTACTTGATGAAATACAAGTCTGAAGTAATTTCAGAGTGAAGTAGAAGATCGTCGTGACAAGAGGATAAGATGTCTATGATATGATCATAGAGATGAATATCTGAGTTACGAGTTTGGTACACAATTAAGACATTGTGGAAATTGTTTCACAACTAATACCGCCTGGAACACCATAGTGTGATGGTGTGTTCGAACATCATAAATGCACCCTATTGGATATGGTGCATACCATGATGTCTCTTATCGAATTACCACTATCGTTAGGCATTAGAGACAACCGCATTCACTTTAATAGGGCACCATGTAATTCCGTTGAGATGACACCGTATGAAATATGGTTTAGAGAAACCTAAGTTGTCGTTTATTAAAAGTTTGGGGCTGCGACGCTTATGTGAAAAAGTTTCAGGCTGATAAGCTCGAACCCAAAGCGGATAAATGCATCTTCATAGAATACCCAAAACAGTTGGGTATACCTCCTATTTCAGATCTGGAAGCAAAAGTGATTGTTTCTAGAAACGGGTCCTTTCTCGACGAAAAGTTTCTCTCAAAAGAATTGAGTGGGAGGATGGTGGAGACTTGATGAGGTTATTGAACCGTCACTTCAACTGGTGTGTAGCAGGGCACAAGAAGTTGTTCCTGTGGCACCTACACCAATTGAAGTGGAAGCTTATGATAGTGATCATGAAACTTCGGATCAAGTCACTACCAAACCTCATAGGACGACAAGGATGTGTACTACTTCAGAGTGGTACGTAATCCTGTCTTGGAAGTCATGTTGCTAGACAACAATGAACCTACGAGCTATGGAGAAGCGATGGTGGGCCCAGATTTCGACGAATGGCTCGAGGCCATAAAATCCGAGAGAGGATCCATGTATAAAAACAAAGTATAGACTTTGGAAGAACTACTTGATGGTCGTAAGGCTGTTGGGTGCAGATGGATTTTAAAAGGAAGATGGACAATGATGGTAAGTGTCACCATTAAGAAAGCTCGACTTGTCGTTAAGATGTTTTCCGACAAGTTCAAGGAGTTGACTACGATGAGATTTTCTCACTCGTAGCGGTGCTAAGAGTCTGTTGGAATTATATTAGCAGTTACTGCATTATTTATGAAATCTTGCAGATAGGATGTCAAAAACATTGTTTCCTCGACGATTTTCTTGAGGAAAGGTTGTATGTGATACAACCAGAAGGTTTTGTCAATCCTGAAAGATGCTAACAAGTATGCAAAGCTCCAGCAATCCTTCTAAGGACTGGAGTAAGCATCTCGGAGTTGGAATGTACGCTTTGATGAGATGATCAAAGATTTTGGGTTTTTACAAAGTTTATGAGAAACTTGTATTTCCAAAGAAGTGAGTGGGAGCACTATAGAATTTTTGATGAGTATATGTTGTTAACATATTGCTGATCAGAAATGATGTAGAATTTCTGGAAAGCATACAGGGTTATTTGAAAAGTGTTTTTCAATGGAAAACCTGGATTAAGCTACTTGAACATGGAGCATCAAGATCTATAAGGATAGATCAAAAACGCTTAATAGTACTTTCAAATGAATACATACCGTGACAAGATTTTGAAGGAGTTCAAAATAGACCAGCAAAGAAGGAGTTCTTGGCTGTGTTACAAGGTGTGAGTATTGAGTAAGACTCAAGACCTGACCACGGCAGAAGAGAGAGAAAGGACGAAGGTCATCCCCTATGCTTTAGACGTAGGCTCTACAGTATGCTATGCTGTGTACCGCACCTGAAGTGTGCCTTGCCATGAGTTAGTCAAGGGGTACAATAGTGATCCAGGAATGGATCACATGACAGCGGTCGAACTTATCCTTAGTAACTAGTGGACTAAGGAATTTTCTCGATTATGGAGGTGGTAAAAGAGTTCGTCGTAAAGGGTTACGCCGATGCAAACTTTGACACTAATCCGGATGACTCTGAGTAGTAAACCGGATTCGTATAGTAGAGCAGTTATTTGGAATAGCTCCAAGTAGCGCGTGGTAGCTGCATCTACAAGATGACATAGAGATTTGTAAAGCACACACGGATCTGAAAGGTTCAGACCCGTTGACTAATAACCTCTCTCACAAGCGAGATATGAACAAACCCCATGGGTGTTGGATTCATTACAATCACATAGTGATGTGAACTAGATTATTGACTCTAGTGCAAGTGGGAGACTGTTGGAAATATGCCCTAGAGGCAATAATAAAATGGTTATTATTGTATTTCCTTGTTCATGATAATTGTCTATTGTTCATGCTATAATTGTATTAACTGGAAACCGTAATACATGTGTGAATACATCGACCACAACATGTCCCTAGTAATCCTCTAGTTGACTAGCTCATTGATCAATAGATGGTTATGGTTTCCTCACCATGGACATTGGATGTCATTGATAACGGGATCACATCATTAGGAGAATGATGTGATGGACAAGACCCAATCCTAAGCATAGCACAAGATCGTGTAGTTCGTTTGCTAAGAGCTTTTCTAATGTCAAGTATCGTTTCCTTAGACCATGAGATTGTGCAACTCCCGGATACCGTAGGAATGCTTTGGGTGTACCAAACGTCACAATGTAACTGGGTGGCTATAAAGGTGCACTACAGGTATCTCTGAAAGTGTCTGTTGGGTTGGCACGAATCGAGACTGGGATTTGTCACTCCGTATGACGGAGAGGTATCTCTGGGGCCACTCGGTAATGCATCATCATAATGAGCTCAATGTGACTAATGAGTTAGCCACGGGATCATGCGTTACGGAACAAGTAAAGAGACTTGCCGGTAACAAGATTGAACGAGGTATGGGGATACCGACGATCGAATCTCGAGCAAGTAACATACCGATGGACAAAGGGAATTGAATACGGGATTGATTGAATCCCCGACATGGTTCATCCGATGAGATCATCGTGGAACATGTGGGAGCCAATATGGGTATCCAGATCCCGCTATTGGTTATTGGCCGGAGAGGTGTCTCGGTCATGTCTGCATGGTTCCTGAACCCGTAGGGTCTACACACTTAAGGTTCGGTGACGCTAGAGTTGTTATGGGAAATAGTATGTGGTTACCGAAGGTTGTTCGGAGTCCCGGATGAGATCCCGGACATGACGAGGAGCTCCGGAATGGTCCGGAGGTTAAGATCGGTATATTAGACGAAGGGTATTGGAGTCCGGAATTGTTCCGGGGGTACCAGGCTATGGCCAGCATGTCCGAAAGGGGTTTCGGAGGGCCCGACAAGCGTTGGGGGGCCTTATGGGCCAAGGGGAAGGGGCAAACCAGCCCACTAAGGGGCTGTGCGCCCCTCCCAACCCCTCTCACGTAACCAAGAGAGGTGGTGGCGCCACCCCTAGGGCAGCCGCCCCTCCCGGATTGGGGGGCAAGTTTCCTAGGGGGTGGGGGCGCCCAAACCCATCTAGGGTTTCCCCTGGCCGCCTCCTCCTCCTCTAGATCCATCTAGAGGGGCCGGCCCCCTCTCCCCTTCCCCCTATATATAGTGAGGGGGTGGGAGGGCAGCCACACCCTTCCCTTGGCGCAACCCTCTCCTCCTCCAACTCCTCCTCCTCCTCCGTAGTGCTTAGCGAAGCTCTGCCGGAGAACCACGAGCTCCATTGCCACCACGCCATCGTGCTGCTGGAGTTCTCCCTCAACTTCTCCTCTCCCCTTGCTGGATCAAGAAGGAGGAGACGTCCCCGGGTTGTACGTGTGTTGAACACGGAGGCGCTGTCCGTTCGGCGCTAGATCGGATCCTTCGCGATTTGAATCGCCGCGAGTACGACTCCATCAACCGCGTTCTTGTAACGCTTCCGCTTAGCGATCTTCAAGGGTATGAAGATGCACTCCCTCTCTCTCGTTGCTAGCATCTCCTAGATTGATCTTGGTGACACGTAGGAAAATTTTGAATTATTACTACGTTCCCCAACATGAAGGACTTGATCACTTCATGTGTTCTTGCCATTGCATTAGTTCCATCAGTTCCATTGCATTAGTTCCATCGGTTTGAGAAGCTTATTACTCTTGGGTGCTTGGGTGCCCTAGAAGTTCCTCTTGGATGCTTGGGCGCCCTCGACAGTTGGTGTTGTCGCGGAGCTCTATCTTGGTGTGAAGCTTCGAGCAAGCTTCAAGAGCCACCAATTAAATTGTGGAGATCGCACCGGGCAATTTGCAAAGGTTTGGTCAATGCCTTCAAGAAGACCTCCTAGTGGATTGAGTTCTTCCTTTGTGGAAGAAGATCAAGGAGAATAGGAAGAGCCTTTTGTGACGTCAGTGAGTGGTGTGTCCCTGCATCTTGAGGTGAAGCCTTTTGTGGTGTTTGGTGTGCATTGTGCAACCACATCTAAAGGTGAGCATTTGTTGTGTCGGGGGAGCACTTAGTAATCGCTTTCATTGTGGAAGGAACTTCGACAATTACATTGACGTCTCTATGTGCCTAGGTTATCTCTACAACCGAGCTCTTTACTTGTGCATTTACTTTGTGATATCCATCGAACTTGAAGTTATATCTCTCTCTATCACATAGTTATTTATCTTGTAACATAAGTTGTTGGTGTAACATAGGTGAGCCTAGCTTGTTTAGGTCTTGTGCTTTATAAATTAAACACTAGTTTTATTCTACGTTTATCCAAGCCTTACCGTAATTATATTAAATCGCCTATTCACCCCCCAGGCTACATCCATGTCCTTTCAACGGTGGGATATTTAGCTGGATAAAGAAGAGGTAATGCTTCTATATTGTTCGATTTATCCTAGAAAAGAGAGAAGTGCATATATAAACCCTCAACTCTTGTGTGGCTCTAATATACACTCCTCATCTATGATACTGTCTAAGTTGCACCTTCCAACTCTCAAAATCAGACGAATTACCCTCCGCCTTGCCTTGACCCCGGTTTCAGTCCAATCGGCACATCTTTACTAGGCCAACTCGTCCGGTCAGCACACCATGTCAACATTGTCGAAAATTTGTAGATTTAAATGTGATGATTCTCTAAATCTGCTTGTTTAGGTTTAACTTTTTAGTTTTCATTTTTCTAGGTAAAGTGATCTAAACACTCTTATATTTCTTTACAGAGGGAGTACATGACTATTTTATGAGCTACACGTCATTTCTTTTCCAAAACATGAACATCTTTGTAAGATACATAAACATAGAAATTACCTCTAGCCCGAAGCCAGAGGAGGGTCGTCGACACAATGCCAACCCTGGTGGTGGGGCACTTCAAAGGTTTATTTCATATATATAAGAATACTTTTTAAATATGCGGTAATTTTTATCGAGGCACACAAACTTTTATTTTCACATGTGAACTTTTTTCTAACGACATATGAACATTCATCTTTTTACATACGAGACAATAAGAAAACACATAAAAACACAAATATTTAATTTAATACCTGTGAATTCTTTTGCAACATATGAACATTTTTCCGGCATACAATAGCATGTAAAAATACAATAACATTTTAAAAATATATGAATATTTTTTGAAACACATGACATATTTTTGTACACCACCTGAATATTTAATTAATTATAAAAATAGTTATATAAAATTTAGAGATAGATTTTTTGAGACAAAATTTTGAGATAGATAGTGGAGTATATTTAAAAGATTTATATAATTTTTTTGAGAAAAAAAAGAAGTGGTGGCCCAAACAGGTGGGTATGCATGGGAAGCCAGCACGATGTTCCAGCCCGGCCCACCCATTTACGGTGACCCATCTTCTTCCTCCGCTGGAAAAGAAGAGACTAGGGTTTAGCAGTCCCCCCAACCCCTCAAAAAAAAAAAAGAAAGCAGTCTCCCTCCCCTGAATTCTCAGAAAGGAGACTCATTTCTCCAAGGTCCGGCGGCGGAGCTCCCCTCTTCTCTATCGCGGCCCCGTTCGTTCGTGCTCAAGGTTCCTCCTTTTCTTACTTCTCCAGCCTTAATTTATGAGTAAAATGCACTAGTGGTCATTGAACTTATCGTGTATGCTCACTTTAATCACTGTATTTAAGAATACGGTTAATACGATCACTATATACGTGCTAAGATGATTATACGGTCACTGTGAAATTATATAACTCCGTATTCCATCCATTTGACTGGTCAAACGGTCCACAAGGCGTGCGGCCCTACCTGTCAGTGGGTGGAAATAAGAAGTAGAGGGAACATAAAAATGCTACTGTGGGGATTCGAACCCCATGCCTCGAGCTAATATGCGCGCAGGCTGACCAGCCGCTTTGGTTCCAATCTTGCGTCTAATTAGAGGACAAGCCCTTTTATATCTTCTAGTCATTCACGTGACAGCGTTGGGATATTTCTTTTTTGCGTATGTTCATATAAGACCATTCTATTGGTTTAGATGATAGTGCATTCTAATTTATAGTGATTTCTTCCATATCAGTTTTAGCGTACCAAATTGCACCATCGTAATTTGGCTAACGTATATATTTCTGTTGATAGCATTTATAAGCATAATTTGGAGTACTTAACACGTGTATATTACTTTTATGCATTTAAACATTTATTAATAAAATTTTATATAGACATATATTAACCATTTTGATAAGTACACTCCGCCATAATTAGCTAGTACAAGATGACCGCACGCCAAATCCCTGGTCGTCTCGTGCTAAAAACAGAGCAACGACGCCCACCAAATCTACTGGAGCTGCCGCTGCGGCCACGTCACTGTCGAGCCACCGTCCACGCGTAAATATTGAACAAAAGAAATTGAAGTGCTAATCCAATCTCGTTTTCTTGCGAGGGAAGTGCTAATGCAATTTTGGCCGTGAATCATATGTACGAGTACACAGTACTGCTAAAACAGCTTTTTAAATCCTAAAAGGCCCGACCACTGAAGCCGAAACGATTATGATTTAAATGCTAAATGGCTCGCACGCAAAAGAAAAAAAATGCAATGGCTGTCACGTGAATCCAGTAGAATATAAATGGTTCTTTTTCTCAAGTTAGACAGGACGGGAGACAGGTAGAGCTGGTTGTCCTGCTCAGGCAATAAGCGCGAGGGCCTGGTTTCGACTCCACACAGGCGCATAATTTTATTTCCTCCTACTCCTTTCTTCCATCCACTGACAGGTAAGGCCCACACAGTCAGAAAAAAAACTGACAAGGCCTTGTTTTTCTTTTTGCAATGACAAGGCCTTGTTTTTCTTTTTGCAATGACAAGGCCTTGTTTGACCAGTCAAATAAATGAAATACAAAGCTATACGATCTGGCAGTGACCATATAATCATCTCAACACGCATATAATAATCGTATTGACCGTATTCTTAAATACAGTGACCAAAGTGAACGTATACAATAAATTCAATGACCACTAGTGCATTTTACTCTTAATTTATTCGCTGGTAGTGGTTCCCCGATTCTCTGGTAAATCTAGTATAATCATAGGGCGCCCTGAAACTGGCAAAAGCGCCACCGTCGATGAACCCCGAATCGCGAGCTGCGGCGCTGCTGGCCCGAGCCCATGGTGTCGTCCAGCCCCGGATCTCGCAAGTCGCGCCACCACAACTGCTCCGGCCGCTCCTCCTACATCTAGCGCCGCCGTGGCCTATACTGTCCCACTTGCTTTAGTTCCAGTGGCAGAGAGAATGCTTCAAGCTAACTCCCACGCACAGCTAACCAAGCTAGTTTGCCCCTGCACATGAAATAGTCCGGTTCAGACTGTATGGATTAATCTCCCCTGCTTTTCTTGTTGTCGCATGCCTCTTTGGTAATTGACTCGGCCATGGCAAAAGAAAATGGAAGGCAGGACAGACATAGGTGATAGATTGTTGTCGCATTCTCTTTGGTAATTGCTTTGATTAGCCCCACAACTGATTATTAGGTGTCTCCAAATAAATAGGTTCAGACTGAGCACATGAGTCTTGTCTTGAGGAGTTGCTTGCGTCAATTACTCAATTCTAGTTTGTTCTTTGTATTCTCTTCGTTTGTTTGTTATTCAGGCTCTGCAACTTATGGCGGTAGTTTAGTTTAATGATGTGGCTCGTAGCTTCACTGTTTCTTGCTAGCAATGTAGGGATAGATAAGGTGGTAGATACTTCAATTAATCTCCATTCTTATAAGGAACACACAAGTATTGGATGGGTACAGTAAATGCCCAAAGTTCGTCAGTATATTCTTCGTAATTAGTGCTGCCAGTGTGATCTCAATCTTTTCACATGCTTTATTCTGATATATGTACCATAAGTTTTAGTCCAGCTTTTTGGTTGTTTTCTGAACCTTGATATTACCTGATTGGTACAGCTGAATTTGCTCGATGGACGACCTACCGGAGGCTGTGGTGACAGAGATTGTCAAGAAGATCACCAGGACAAGTGATCTGAATTCTATTTCCCTTGTGTCAAAGGGGCTCTACACGATAGAGGGGAGTCAAAGGGGGGTGCTATCCGCGTTGGTTCTGGTCTTTGCACTGCTACAGAGCATTAACATCACTGTGTGCCAGGTTCACAAATTTGCGGAAATTGGAAATCGATTACTCTGGTTGGATACCTGGACATGGAAATCAGTTGGACAACAAAGGCCTTTTTGTATTTTCATCTCACTGTTCCTCGCTGATTGACCTCACCTTAAGTTTCTGCTCACACATCGATGACTCTGGGCTTGGTTGTTTAGCACATTGCAAGAAATTGGTGTCTCCCAGGCTGAACTCCACACCACAAATAACTTCGATTGGGCTTTTCTCAGTTGCAGTTGGTTGCACAAGTCTATCTGCTCTCCACCTTATTGACTGCGAGAAAATCGACAGTGTAGAGTGGCTGGAATACCTTGGTAGCCATGGATCGTTGGAAGAGCTTGTAGTGAAGAACTGCAAAGGAATCAATCATCATGACTTCCTAAAGTTTGGTTCAGGATGGATGAAGCTCCAGAAGTTTGAGTTTGAGAGGAAAAGAGTAATATATGATTTTTCTTTAGGTTGTGAGTACTCTGATCCATCGTACAATGCTCACAGCATGGATATATATGATTTCTGCTGTGAGAGTTTGAAGAATTTAAGGTTGGCACATATTAAAACCTGGCCAGAAATAGGACTTCGTGTTCTCCTAGGGAAGTGTAAAGCATTGGAGAACCTTTGGCTTGAGTATGTTCGTGCGCTAAATGACTATGACATGATTGCATTATCCCGGAGCTGCAGCAACCTTAAAAGCATTTCACTTTGGCTCAACCTGCAGCGCCACTGTAGTGAAGACGGCTATTGTGAAACCAGGACGTCATTTACTGATAACAGCCTTTACGCTCTAGCCCTCAACTGTCCTATGCTTCAGATCGTAGACCTCCGATTTACAGGATGTTCCCGTGACTGGCCATCAGAAATAGGATTCACACAGGAGGGTTTTCTGGCACTCATTCAGTCCTGCCCAATTTGTGTTCTCGTGCTAAACACCGCCAACTTCTTTGATGACAAGGGGATGAAGGCCCTCTCATCCTCACCACATCTGGAGACACTCGAGCTTATATTGTGTCATTGGGTAACTGATACTGGGATGCGATTCATTGCGCACACCCCATGCTTGAGTAATCTCACACTTCGGGCGTGTCATAAAGTTACTGCTGTTGGAGTGGCTGAACTGGGACATGCACATAAGTTAGAGTCTTTGGTCATTGAGCATTGTGGTAGGGTCTCTCTGCAAGCTGCACAGGGTGTTACCAAGTCAGTTCACTACTCCAGTAAGTGTTCAGATGCCCTTATGGAGAAAATTGGTTTGATTGACGAGTATTGATGAAGTGGTCTCCAAAATTTTCAGTATAAATTTGCTAGTGAAGTCATTAAGTTTTTGACTGTGCACCATTGGACAAGGCTGTGCTGTGCATCATCCGACCCAGATTCACTTGTCTGAACTTTTGTTGCCTTCTACCTTTGCTAAAACTATTTTCCTTTATGACAGTCTAATGATGAATTCTGGAAGGCAACTGATGAATGAAACTTTAATAGTAGGCACCACTTGTGTATTACTATCAACCGCAATTCTGGTTGCTTAATTTCTACCCTCTGTAGCCGTTTCGAAACCGGCATAAGTAGGCCCCAAGATTCCATGTTTTTGTGTGGAGGCACTATATGACTGTTTGGTGTTATTTGTATTATTTAAGCAAATATCATGAACCCTCTTTTATTGCGGAAGTGATTTCGAAGACAATATATTATATATCTGCCTGCTATGTTCGTGTGGCAATTTTTGTATGGAATCAATGTAGTAATAATAGTCCAAATTTTCGATGGACATGTACAAAAGGCGGCATGCTTGTTTTGTTGATATCGACTATTGGAGGATGTCTTTCATTGCTTCTCAAAAGAATAGTGCTAGTTACTAGCATAATTGTGGATGTTTAGATTCCAAAATGCCCTGAAGTTCAGGAACAACTGAAACTTGAGCAACTACTGAAGGCATATAACATCCTCCCTTTGTAACATTTTATTTGTAAGACGTTTTTAGAGTCCCTGACAGTGTCAAAAACGTCTTATATCAAGTAGCTGTGTGCTAATTAAAGGTCACCACATCTCTGGACATCCAGCACTCAACAACATTTTGTTCTTACCATTTTGAGGGGGTCGCATCTCTTTTCACCTATCAAGAGTGTATATGCAAACAGCAGAAATTAAGACACCATTTGAGGGATGAGATATTGAGGCCCTGTTTGGTTTCTCTCCACTCCCGCGACTCAGCTCCCGGAGTGGAGCAAGCTGCTACAGCTTTATGGAGCAGCTCAAACCGAGCTCCGCGGAGTTGAGCGGAGTGGAGAGAACCGAACGGTGCATGGGATTCATTTGTTCGTCAGTCTAGTACAAAGATCCTGAATTGTAAACCACTCAAAGGGTTTTGATTTTCTGAATTCTTTTTGTTTAGTAATAACAAGATAGATCGTTGCTAGTTATGCATTAAATCCAGATGTAAATTCTGAAACGAAGGTAATTTATAGAGGGAGCTCGTTCACAAATCACAAGAGGAACGTTGCTCCTTTACAAATTACGAGAGCTCATCAAGATGCTAACTTTGCTGGCTGTATACTTTGTGTTGTACTTTATACTTAAGGTAAAATGAAGCATCTCCCTTTCCCTTGTTTAAAAGAAAGGGAGTTTTTTTTACATTACCTCCTGCTGATCATGGAATATTTACTACTCCCTCCGATACATATTAATTGTCGCTGATTTAGGAAAGTTGGCGGGAGTAGTTTGTTTCTGTTTGTAATTAGTTGAGAGTGTTTAAGTTCTGTGTTGGCTTGACTGAGGAGCTCATCCAGAAGACCAAATATAAGAGAAATTTAGGAGTGTTTTGTTTGCCTGCATCCACCGCAACCATGTCCGCGAGATGCAAAATTGTTGTTTGGTACATGTAGAAAGGGATGGGCCAGACCCGATGCCCTTAAAACAACCCTCAACCAGGCTCTAAGGGAATGGCCAAATCAGACACTTCTGATCGAGACCCGCATGGGCGCTGTTACGAACTGAACCCTTGTATTGCTATGGGCCAAACAGGCCAGATAAGTACAAGGTACATATGCAAAGAAACTACACAACACTATAACACTTGACACCCCCCTCAAACTCAGGGTGGGCCTACAACACTGAGTTTGGAAAGAAAAAAGTTGTGCTGAGCTCGGGTTTGTGCCTTCGTGAAGAAATCTGCAAGTTGGAGCTCGGAGGGCACGAACTGGAGAGCCACAATCTGGTCTTGCACCTACGATCGCGTGTAAGAAGCATCCGCACCAATGTGTTTCGTGAGCTCATTCTTCACAGGATCACTAGCAATGCTGATCATGCTGGTGCTGTCCGAAGAAAGAGGAGTCGGTGCAGTAGTAGCTAGAGACCCCCAAATCATCAAGAAGCCACCACAACCAAGTGACTTCAGTTGTCAGTGCTGCCATAGCCCTCAACTCAGCCTCAACACTTGAATGGGAAACCACTGTCTGTTTCTTAGTCTTCCAGACAATCAAAGAGGAACCAAGAAAAACACAGTAGGCTGAAAGGGATCAACGGTCATCATGATCACTAGCCCACGTGGCGTCAGAATACGCCTAAAGCTCCAAGGAACTCGAACAAGGAAAGAATAGGCAGCGAGGGGAGGTTCCATGAAGATAGTGCGGAACCCGAAGCAGGTGGGAGTAGTGAAGCTGAGTAGGAGCAGAAACAAACTGGCTCAAAATGTGGACAACATGAGAGATGTAAGGACGTGTGATGCCAAGGTAGACAAGGCTCCCGACAAGGTGACGATATCGGCTGGGGTCCATAAGAGGCTCACCATCAGTGGGCTGAAGGTGAACTCCAAACTCCATGGGAGTGTCCACGGTGCGCTGATCAGAAAGACAAGCATGAGCAAGAAGCTCCTGAGTATACCTCTCTTGGGAGAGAAGAGTGCCCTCGGGCGTAGAAGACACCACAAGACCAAGGAAATATCGATGTGGACCCAGATCTGACATCAACAACTTGTCACAAAGACGCTTCTTCACAAAATCAATGAACGGAGAGTCATCGCCGGTGATGATCATGTCATCGACATATAGAAGAAGAAGCATCCGACCACGAGGGGAGGTGTGAACAAAGAGAGCAAGGTCGTGATCGCTGGCTTTGAAACCAACATTTTTGACAACAGAGGAGAAGCGCTCAAACCAGGCACGAGGAGCTTGCTTAAGCCCATAAAGAGAATGTTGCAGATGGCATACCATGCTAGAAGGAACAGAGTATCCAGGATGTGGCTATGTAGATCTCTTCACGCATTTGGCCATTGAGAAAGGCATTCTGCACATCCAGCTGAGAGATAGACCACTGACGAACAGAGGCAACTGCCAGTAAGGTCCGAACCATGGTCATGTGAGCAACCGGAGCAAAGGTCTCATCATAGTCACGACCGTGCTCCTGCTGAAAACCACAGGCAACAAGCCGAGGCCTGTAGCACTCAAGGGAACCGTCAGAGTGAGTCTTAACCTTGTAAACCCACTTGCAGGTGATAGGAGTGACACCACGCGGTGAAGGTACAAGATCAAGTCTCAATGCGCTCTAGGGAAGAAGCTCCTCTGCCATAGTGTGTTGCCACTCCTGATGGATGGCTGCCTCTCGGTAGGTCACGGGCTCTAGAAGAGCGGCAAACGCAAAGCCATCCTATTCAATCGGCTGCATAACATGCTGATCAAGAAGGGCGTACCGAGGAGGAGAAACTGGAACAAGACTGGATCCCCCAGTGAAGGAGTCGAAGGTGGCTGTGGTGGTGGCACACTGGGAGCATCGTCACGGGGACGACGAGTATAATGCAACGGAAACAATGGAATCTCAAAAGAGCTAAGTGGATCCCTCGATGAACGAGCCGTAGGTGACTGGGGCGGTGGTGAAGGAAGAATGGGAGCCTTTGAGGAAGAAACCGGAGGAGACGAAGACGGTGGGTACGATGAAGGAGTGATGGAAGAAAGCTCAGGAAATGTCATAAAAGAGATCGACTCATGAGTGGATGAACCATGCATTGTGGGTGGTGGAGCGAGGGTAGTAAGGGCGAGACTCACCAAACATGACATCCCGAGCGATTCTCATCCGACGAGCAACATGGTCATAGCAGCGATAACCCTTATGCTCGGTGTTGTACCCAAGAAAGACACACTCAGTTGACTGCGCAGTCAACTTAGTGCGCTCTCGTGATGGAAGAAGGACATAACAGACACAACCAAAACTCAAGAGATGACTGTAACTAGGAGGTGTGTCAAAGAGATGCTCAAAAGGGTTACAAATTTGAAGGACATAAGAGGGTTGTCGATTAATGAGAAAAAGGGCCATGAGACAGCCTCAGCCCAAAAATGAGGCGGAAGGTGAGATGAAATCATAAGAGCTCGAGCTGTCTCAAGCACATGGCGATGCTTGCGCTCAGCAACACCATTTTGAGCATGGGCACCGGGACAAGAGAATTGAGGAAGAGTACCCTACTCAGCTAGAAAACGACGATGTGAAGTCGAAATGTACTCACCAGCAGAGTCAACACAAAAAACACGAATCGAAGAGTCATATTGAGTGCAGGCCATAGTAGCAAACTGCTGATAAATGGAGAGAAATTGACTGCGAGAAGACATAAGATAAATCCATGTAAATCTCGAGTAATCATCAATAAATATCACATAGTAGGAATGACCCCCTTTCGAAACGAGGGGAGGTCGCCCCCATACATCAGAGTGAACAAGATCAAAAGGACGTTGTGACCTAGAATCACTAGATGGATAGGGGAGTTGCAGCTGTTTGCCAAGCTTGCAACCCGTACAATGTAGAGCAGTGTCTCCAGAAACAGAACCTAAGACACAACCTCCTACAAGACTAGATAGCCTAGAACCCAAGAGATGGCCTAACCGACGATGGCACTAAACAAAAGAGGTGGCGGAGGCAATGACTGGAGCAGTGGCGGCGGAGCTGGTCGAGTGGTTGCCCGAGCAAGTTGAAGAAAGGCGCAACCAATCAAGTTCCATAGGCCCCGGGAGTCGCGGCGCCTAGGACCAGTCCCCACCAGAGGCCCTATGCATTAGTCTTGAGCACAAGAAGAGTCAGGTTCAAGAATAATACGACAACCATGATCAACAATTTGACTCGCTGACATAAGCTGCATAGTCGGTTTAGGAACATGAGACACAGTGGGAACACTAAAAGACGACGTAGAAAGAGTGCCGCGCCCAACAATTTGAAGCGAGGTGCCATCCACTGTGTGAACACGGAGAGGTGTATCATGAGGACCGAGTCTAGCGAGACAGGAGTCATCCGGTGTGAAAGTGCAACTATGCCTGGGTGGTTTTGGTAATTCCTAACAACATATAGCTCATTGAGCTAATGCTATTCCAAGATGAATATTTCAGGAAAGCTCAATGGTTGGCATGGCATGGATTAGAAAGTGGACCCTTCAAAATGCTAAGGACAAAAGATTGGCTCAAGCTCAAAGCACAAGACTCTACATTTTCTATTTTAGTGATCCAAGATCACATTGGGTCTATAGGAAAAGCCAATACTATTAAGAAGGGATGAGGTGTTGCTTAATGAGGTTCTTGCTCAAAATGCTTAGTGATATGCTCCAAAACCCTCCACTACTTTCTCACATCCACATATGTCCCAAACCAAAAGTCCAACTCGGCCCCACTGATTCTTTCTATCCGGAGCCACCGAGTTCAGTTGACATAGCCACTGCCAGAAACCCTAGTCTTTTCGGTCTCACCGATAGGGATCTCGGTCTCACCGAGATGGGATTGCAAACTCTCTGTTTCCCTTCGTAACGTTTCGGTCAAACCGAGATGAGCGATCGGTCCCACCGAGATTGCAATGCAAACACTCTGTTTCCTTTTCATAACGTTTCGGTCCCACCGAGATGAGCGAATCAGTCCCACCGAGTTTGCCCGACCAACTCTCTGTTAGTCTATTACCAAAATCGGTCCCACCGAGTTTGTGTAATCGGTCTCACCGAGATTACGTTATGCCCTAACCCTAATGATATCGGTCCCACCGAGTTGACATGTCGGTCCCACCGAAATGCCTAACGGTCACATTATGAACCAAATCGGTCTGACCGAGTTCTTTGAATCGGTCCCACCGAGTTTGGTGATTTGTGTGTAACTGTTAGATTTTGAGTGGATGCTATATATACCCCTCCACCCACTCTTCATTCGTGGAGAGAGCCATCAGAACATGCCTACACTTCCAACACGTATTTTCTGAGAGAGAACCACCTACACTTTTGTTGAGGTCAAGATATTCCATTCCAACCACATAAATCTTGATCTCTAGCCTTCCTCAAGTGGCTTTCCACTCAAATCTTCTTTCCACCAAATCTAATCCTATGAGAGAGAGTTGAGTGTTGGGGAGACTATCATTTGAAGCACAAGAGCAAGGAGTTCATCATCAACACACCATTTGTTACTTCTTGGAGAGTGGTGTCTCCTAGATTGTCTAGGTGTCACTTGGGAGCCTCCGTCAAGATTATGGAGTTGAACCAAGGAGTTTGTAAGGGCAAGGAGATCGCCTACTTCGTGAAGATCTACCCTAGTGAGGCAAGTCCTTCGTGGGCGACAGCCATGGTGGGATAGACAAGGTTGCTTCTTCGTGGACTCGCGCAAACCTTACCCTTCGTGGGTTGAAGTCTCCATCAACGTGGATGTACGATAGCACCACCTATCGGAACCACGAATAAAAAATCTCCGTGTCAACATTGCGTTTGCTCCCTCAAACTCCTCCCTTTACCTTCATATGCAATTGTTTTACATTCCGCTGCTATACTCTTAGAATTGCATGTGTAGGTTGATTACTTGACTTGTGCTAAGTTGCTAAAATCTGCCAAGAACTAAAATTGGGAAAATGCTAGATTTTTATTTGGTCAAGTAGTCTAATCACCCCCCTCTAGACATACTTTCGATCGTACAAGTGGTATAAGAGCTTTGGTCTCCATTTGCTTTGATTCCCATAGCTTTTGGTGGTCATAGCCTTGGTTTCACAACCTAGGAGAGTATGGCGTCTAGCGAGGGAAATTACCACCGTAGAGGTCCTTACTTTGATGGTACAAATTTTGCTAGTTGGAAGCATAAGATGAAAATGCATATTCTTGGACATAACCCCGCCGTTTGGGCTATTGTGTGTATTGGCTTGCAAGGTGAATTCTTCGATGGGAAAGAACCTAACCGTTAAGCTCCGCGGAAGAGTTGAAGATGCTACAATACAATGCTCAAGCTTGTGATATTCTCTTCAATGGATTGTGCCCCGATGAATTCAACAAAATCAGCCGTCTTGAGAATACAAAGGAAATTTGGGATACTTTGATTGATATGCATGAAGGTACTGACTCCGTCAAGGAATCCAAATTGGATGTGCTTCAAAGTCAACTTGACAAGTTCAAAATGAAGGATGGTGAAGGTGTCGATGAAATGTACTCTAGGCTTGCTCTCATCACAAATGAGATTGCCGGTTTAGGAAGTGAAGAGATGACTGACAAATTCATCATCAAGAAGATCCTAAGAGCCTTGGATGGAAAATATGATACCGTGTGCACATTGATCCAAATGATGCCCAATTACAAAGATCTCAAACCAACAGAAGTCATTGGAAGAACTGTTGCTCATGAGATGTCACTCAAGGATAAGGAAGAGCTTCACAACAAGTCAAGTGGTGCTTACAAAGCCTCGTGTGATGCTCCCACATCATCAAGTGAGAAGCAAACCTTCAATGAAGAATTGAGCCTAATGGTAAAGAACTTCAACAAGTTCTACAAGAGTAGAAGCAAAGAAAGAAGTTCCAAGTCAAGGTCCTACAATGACAAAAGATCTTCTAGCCGTGAGCGTAATTGCTACAATTGTGGAAGACCCGGACACTACTCCAATGAGTGTACAGCCCCCTACAAAAGAAGAGGAGATTCTCCCAAAAGAAGAAGTAGAAGAGAAGAATCACCACCAAGAGAAAGGAGGAGTAGAGATGATCGTTATGAACGAAAACCCTCTCGGAGAAGCAAGGACTCGGAAAGGAAGGAAAAGTCATCAAGGAGCTACACAAAAAGAAGACATCAAGCTCATGTTGGTGAATGGGTATCCGGCTCCGACTCCGACAACCACTCCGAAAGAAGTTATCACTCCGACTCCGAATATACTCAAGATGAAGGTGTTGCCGGTCTAGCACTTGTGTCAACCAACTCCTATGACATATTTGACTCACCAAATGAAGGAATTGGAAGATGCTTCATGGCCAAAGGTCCAAAGGTAACACATCCCGAGTATGTTGATTTCAATAGTGATGAAGATGATTTGCTAGGTGATGATGATTTACTTGTTGACAACTCTAGTGATGAAGACTATGATGAAACGTCAATTAACCATGTTAATCAAGATAAAACGAATGATGATGATAAGAAGGAGATTGAGCGTCTAACTAAAGAACTAAACACTCTTAAGTTAGCTCATGAAACCATCTTGGAAGATCATCGAGAACTTTTAAAGACTCATGATAAGCTACGCTTTGAAAAGCTCAACCTTGAGCAAGAGCATGAGTTTTTAAAGGCAATCAATGATGATCTTCACAAGAAAAGTTCTTCTTACATTGCCAAGCGTTTACTCTTGTCTACTTACATGCCACAAGTTAAATCTAGCAACAAGAACAAGAAAGATGCTTCATCTAGTAGTAACAACAATCATGCTAAATTAAATGTTGTTGCTTCTAGTAGTTCTCTTGATTCCACTAATGATTCTCTTAGCCAAGTTACACTTGAGCAAGAAAATAGCTTATTGAAGGGAATTATAGAGAAAGGTGTTTACAAGAGCCTTGCCGGAAGTAAGCAATTTGAGGAAATTGTACGCAAGCAAGGAAGACACCGGAAGAATCAAGGTGTTGGTTTTGAACGAAAGTTCAATGCCAATGGAGTTGAGTGGGAAGAAGATCAATACCCCAAGACGAAGTTTGTTCCTCAACAAGAGAAGTATGATCCTACTTCTTTCAAAGGGACACAAGCTCAAGATGATCTTCCACCACAAGACCACAAGCTAAAAGGCAAGGACAAGCTTCAAGAGGAAATTGATGCATTTGAAGAAGCACCTAAGGCCTTGGTCAAGTGGGTTCTCAAGACTACATCAAGTTTTACTTCATCAAGTACAACTACAACTCCAAGGATTCCCATCAAGATGGTGTGGATCCAGAAGAAGAACTAGAGAGTTCTTGAGGGTGACTCCGCCAACATACTTCACTCTTATCATCTTGGCGAGGACAATTGCAAACAACTTCCATATCTTGCACTAGTTCAAGGAGTCACAAACCCTCTTGTTGGTAAGACAAGGGACAAGGTAATCTAATGCTTTCATAGACATCATCTTGTGTATGCATCACTCTATGTCTATGGATATCCTTGTTTGTTCCTTGTGGGACTAACCCGTGTAGGTATTGAAAGTGCAACTCACTCCAAAGGATTGCTCCGAATGATCTACATCAACTTTGAGCATCTACATCTTCAACGCCTACATGAAGTCATCATCGACAAGACCCAAGGTTAGTTCATCCCTCTTAGGGGGGATATCACATCTAGGGGGAGCTTTACTCTAATCAATTGAGTTAAAGCAACTCTAATGGTGTGAACACAACAATGCTTTATGTAAAAGTGGTAACCCCACTTGTGCTTAAACGATGAGTATGACCTATGATCAAATGTTCTCATTTGACTCCTAAGTCAATATACTCGTATATATAGATGACCTAGTCATCGCCAAATTGCTTGATAGATGCTAGAGTGTTTGTGCATGCTTTGTCACATATTTCATTTGCCATTTTATTGTGTGAGCATGTTGGTTGCATATTTTACTCATTCGAGGACATCCATTTGTTGCTTTGATTGTTTGGCTTTTTCTCTTTTGCCAAATGGATGGACAAGAATGCCTAAGAACTTCCTCTAGCTATCTATGCGTTTCTCGTCTCAAAATCTATTCATGCTACATCACAAAGTTTGATCAAGTCAGATTCGAACCACTCTGTGTGAGGAGCACTCGGAGTTCCTGATTCGTCATAGACTTAAACCTCCAAAACCTCTTTGTGCATCTCGGTCTGACCGATTCATCCTTTTCGGTCCCACCGAGATCACTAAGTTGATCTAGGGTTTTCAATCTCGGTGCAACCAATTAGAACATTTCGGTCACACCGAGTTGCAGTACTGCTTGCAGTTTTGCATCTCGATGCCACCGAGTCGTTCCAGTCGGTCACACCGACAGTGTTAGGTTATATATACCGACGGGCCAAATTTTGGAAAATTTTCTGAACCTCCTCGCCCACGCATAACCTGCTCTGCCTCTTCGAGTCTCCGGATCATCCTCTCGTCGCCAGCGACCTCCTGCCGCTGGTCTCTGCCGCCGTCAACGGCAATCTGCCCCGCCGTTGCCGCCGTAGCAAGTTCGCTGCCGAACTAGGGTACGAACTTAAACTTTGTGCTAATCCTTAACTCTGATTCTTAGCACATTGCTTTGCCATGATTCTTGCCACGATTGAAATCATCCTGTCCAGCGAAAACATCCCGTAGATTAGATTTGATTTGAAACTTTAGGGTTAGGTCTCCGCCGAATTCATCTCGGACCGACCAAGTTGTAGAAATCGGTCTCACCGATTTGGCATAGGCCAGAGTACATGCATTTTCGGTCTGACCGAAAATTGCAAATCGGTGTGACCGAGATCGATTCTCTGTGAAACCCTAGCAGTCTCGGTACCACCGAACTGTGACCCGGTCTGACCGAGTTCGCTAGTTTAGGTTCCAAAAGCTGCTTCGGTATCACCGAGTTTACAAATCGGTAGATCCGAAATGCTTTCTGTGAAGAACTAAAACTAAGTTTTTAAGTCAACCTTTTTGCAAAACTCCTGTACTTTGTGATGCTCATCCACTCTACCTCATCTATAATCCATTCACAGGGTCTGCTAACTGTTTGCCCGCAAGATGTCTTACCAGAGTGACAGCCAGAACAAGTCTGAACAGCAGGTGCAGTTGAGTGAGGGTTCAGATCCCTCTAGCAGTTATGATGAGGGGAGCAGGAGCACACCAAGCAACCTGCCAAAGGCTGCTACCAGGACAAGGAAGAAGAGGAATTCTAACTCAGAAGATGAGGACTATGTGGCTGTTGAAGATGAAGCCACTTCAAAGAAAAAGGTGCTGAAGAAAGAGTATGGCACAACTGCTGCAACAAAGCCTGGTCTAAAAACAAAGATGCCAGCAAGAAGACAACCCATGTCTAAGCCAAGAAAAGTTGCCACAGGTGAAACTATGAAGTTCACCATTGAATCTGAAGAAGAAGCAGCTGGTGAGGATAAGAAGAAGAAGAGGGC
Source organism: Triticum aestivum (assembly GCF_018294505.1). NCBI lineage: Eukaryota > Viridiplantae > Streptophyta > Magnoliopsida > Poales > Poaceae > Triticum > Triticum aestivum. Next base: position 70,262,083 of record NC_057811.1, read on the forward strand.
CAGAATCACTACTGCCAGAGTTCTTGGCAAGCCCTCAATGAGGAAAGACTCTGAAGAAGAAGAGGAAGAGGATACTGCACCAGCACCCAAAGCTCAAAAGCTTATGGGGGATGCAATCAAATCAGGGGCTACTCCAACTAAGCCCAAATCTGCTCCCAAGGCTGCTGCTCCAGCTCCAAAGCCTAAACCCAAGAGAAGCACTAGGAACATCCCTGCTGAAGAGAAGAACAAGGCCCCAGTGCCTGAAGCTGCTACTGAAGAAGAAGATGACTCTATTGTATTGAGGAAGCTGAAACCCAAGATCCCTGATCACACCGATGCACACCCAGTTGCAGAGAACATGAAAATCAGGAAGGATGCATGATTGAGACTATGGAGACAGTCTGATCCATATGCTATCAGGAGAAGGACTGCTGTGGATTATAGGTTTCACACTAAGGAACATCAGGACTTCTATGAGACAGTTCTGCTTGATAAGAAGCCCATTGTGTGTGACATGAGATGGGTTGACTGGGAGTTCATCAAGGAGAATGAGGATCACTTCCGTAGTGTGCTTGACAGCTTCAAGGCATGTGGAGTTGACACTTTTGTTGCTCAGAAGCTCACCAAGTGGAATGATGAGCTCATCATGCAGTTCTACTCCATTGCCCACTTCTATCCAAATAGAAGGATAGTATGGATGTCTGAAGGTACTAGGTACCAGTCTACAGTTGAGGAATGGGCCAAGCTTATCAATGCTCCTGAGGAACATGAGGATGACTTGGATATCTATGCAGAGAAGAAGAAATACCACAACACAATGGCCAACATGTACAAAGAGATCCCAGATGCTGCTTTGGATACACATAAGTTTGGATCTGTTCACTACTTGTTGTCTGGTCTGCCAACTATCAACTGGATCTTAAGGCACACACTACTACCCAAGTCAGGTGATCACAAGATGATCAGAGGGCATGCAATAAACTTGCTGCATATATTTGATGTCCCACAGAAGTTCAAGGTCATGAGTTTGATTGTTGAGACAATCAAGAGAACTGCTGCTGACCAGAAGAGAAGCTGTGGGTATGCCCCACAAATTCAGGAGCTCATCAACTCAAAAATGGGCAAAGGCAAATACATTTTGGATAAGGAGCACCTGCCCATCTACCTTGAATTTGAAGATAACACAGTGGTGATGAATGAGAATGAACCATCTTCAGCTCAAGCACATGAGAAGAGAGAAAAGGCTAAGGCAGAGAAGGCTGCAAAGATGCTAACAGTAGAGGAGGCATCTCAGGTATTCTTGAAGAGCAAGCAAGACCAGCTTGGATATCTAATCCAATCCACCTTGAGGATTGAGAAGGGCTTGGCCACCCTGACCAAGAACCAGGAGAGTTTGGAGAGGATCATTGAGACAAAATTCTATGACCTTGATGTCAAGGTGACAGAGATCCAAACTGCAGTTGAGCAACTTCAGGAGGAAGCTGAGGAGAAGAAGGGCAATTCTACCACAGATGCTTTTGACAGAGTGCCCAGAGGACAGAGATCTGCTGCAGTGCCAGTGACAGACACTAGAGCTACAACATCAGCACCAGCAGCAACAGCTCCAGTTCCACCTCCAGCAGCTACTCCACCAGCTCCAGCTACTTCATCTGAAGCCTTCGTCCTTGGAGTTCTCTCAACACCACCTCTCGAAGATCAAGCCTGAGAGTCGTTTAGCACTATGCATTTTTGAACTTTTTGGTAACTTGTTGCCAAAGGGGGAGAAAAATGTATAGATCATAGGCTTCGAGAGAGAGTGTTGCTTTTTTATCTCTCTTGCTATTTTTGTTGTTGCCGCTCTCTCTCTCACGCCGGACGGAGGTGGAAGAAGGAGCACACTTTTTTTCCCGGCGACGAACGCACCGGCGCCCAAACGCCTCCTTTATATTCAGCACACAGGCTACATCATGGCTGGGAGCTACACATAGGACGAAGTGATTACATGGCTTTTTATACCCACGGAGCCTAGCAACTGCTTCCTGCGGCACTCACGGCCACCACACACGCAGTCAACGGCCAGCCACACCAGCCACGAACCATGCACAGACGCACGACCCGGCCACTACTCCATCGTAGTGCTTATCCTCTAATACCGAGCCCAACTAGGTAACAAACTTGGACTCACCAAGCCAACTAATTCCGTGATCCACGCTCCCGCATGCAGCTAACAGTTTATGAATGTCAAGATTACTACTAACATTTTCCCTCCTAATCTTGACTTGCCATCGCCGGAGTTGTCGCAGCTCCCGTCGTCGTCACGGACATCTCCGCCTGATGCCACAAAGTGCCTCCGTGCACGCAGCGACGTGCCGTGTGTCCGCCATCGCCGGAGTTGATGCAGCTCGCGTCGTTGTCGTCGTCACGGCCATCACCCAGCCCGTGGACCCGACCTGGCACACCGACGCCGGTCGCACCGTGCTCCGTCACGACTCCGGCGACACACGCCGAGCTCTTTCTCCGCCGGCGACACACGCCTGACGTCCCTCGACGCCCCGCACGTCCCGCGTGCACCCGACGGGCCCGACCGCCCCAGTGCGTCCCGCACGTCCCGCGCATACCCAACGCGCCTGACGAGCCCGACTGCACCAGTGCGTCCCGCACGTCCCGCGCGAATCCGTCGCACCCGACGAGCCCGTGTGCACCCATAACACGCACCGCCTGCGCCCGGCTCGCCGCCGCGGCTTTTGCCCTGCACCGCCGTGGCCTCCATGCCGCCATGCAGTGCCTCCATGCCGCCACGCCGTGCTGCGCCGCCGCGCCACCATGCAGCACCTCGGCGGCCTCCGCGGTCGCCGCACGTACTGTTGGGGAACGTAGCAATAATTCAAAATTTTCCTACGTGTCACCAAGATCAATCTAGGAGATGCTAGCAACGAGAGAGAGGGAGTGCATCTTCGTACCCTTGAAGATCGCTAAGCGGAAGCGTTACAAGAACGCGGTTGATGGAGTCGTACTCGCGGCGATTCAAATCGCGGAAGATCCAATCTAGCGCCAAACGGACGGCGCCTCCGCGTTCAACACACGTACAGCCCGGGGACGTCTCCTCCTTCTTGATCCAGAAAGGGGAGAGGATAAGTTGAGGGAGAACTCCAGCAGCATGACGGCGTGGTGGCAATGGAGCTCGTGGTTCTCCGGCAGAGCTTCGCTAAGCACTACGGAGGAGGAGGAGTTGGAGGAGGAGAGGGCTGCGCCTTGGATGTGGTGCGACTGCCCTCCCACCCCCTCTATTTATAGGGGCAAGGGAGAGGGGGCCGGCACCCTCCAGATGGATCTAGAGGGGGGGGCCAAGGGGGGAGGCTTGCCCCCCAAGCCAAGGGGGGCGCCCCTTTAGGGTTTCCCCCCAACCCTAGGCGCATGGGCCCTAGGGGGGTTTGGCGCCCAGCCCACCTAGGGGCTGGTTCCCCTATATATTCAGCCCATAGGGCCCTCCGGGGCAGGTGGACCCTCCCGGCGGACCCCCGGAACCCTTTCGGTGGTCCCGGTACAATACCGATATACCCCCGAACACTTCCGGCGACCGAATAAGGACTTCCCATATATAAATCTTCATCTCCGGACCATTCCGGAACTCCTCGTGACGTCCGGGATCTCACCCGGGACTCCAAACAACCTTCGGTAACCACATACTATTTCCCATAACAAGTCTAGCATCACCGAACCTTAAGTGTGTAGACCCTACGGGTTCGGGAACCATGCAGACATGACCGAGACGTTCTCCGGCCAATAACCAATAGCGGGATCTGGATACCCATATTGGCTCCCACATGTTCCACGATGATCTCATCAGATGAACCACGATGTCGGGGATTCAATCAATCCCGTATACAATTCCCTTTGTCTATCGGTATGTTACTTGCCCGAGATTCGATCGTCGGTATCCCAATACCTCGTTCAATCTCGTTACCGGCAAGTCTCTTTACTCGTTCCGTAACGCATGATCCCGTGGCTAACTCATTAGTCACATTGAGCTCATTATGATGATGCGTTACCGAGTGGGCCCAGAGATACCTCTCCGTCATACGGAGTGACAAATCCCAGTCTCGATTCGTGCCAACCCAACAGACACTTTCGGAGATACCTGTAGTGCACCTTTATAGCCACCCAGTTACGTTGTGACGTTTGATACACCCAAAGCATTCCTACGGTATCTGGGAGTTGCACAATCTCATGGTCTAAGGAAATGATACTTGACATTAGAAAAGCTCTAGCAAACGAACTACACGATCTTGTGCTATGCTTAGGATTGGGTCTTGTCCATGACATCATTCTCCCAATGATGTGCTCCCGTTATCAACGACATCCAATGTCCCTGGCCAGGAAACCATGACCATCTATTGATCAACGAGCTAGTCAACTAGAGGCTTACTAGGGACATTTTGTGGTCTATGTATTCACACATGTATTACGGTTTCCAGTTAATTCAATTATAGCATGAACAATAGACAATTATCAGGAACAAGGAAATACAATAATAACCAGTTTATTATTGCCTCTAGGGCATATTTCCAACAGTCTCCCACTTGCACTAGAGTCAATAATCTAGTTCACATCACTATGTGATTGTAATGAATCCAACACCCATGGGGTTTGTTCATATCTCGCTTGTGAGAGAGGTTATTAGTCAACGGGTCTGAACCTTTCAGATCCGTGTGTGCTTTACAAATCTCTATGTCATCTTGTAGATGCAGCTACCACACGCTACTTGGAGCTATTCCAAATAACTTCTCTACTATACGAATCCGGTTTACTACTCAGAGTCATCCGGATTAGTGTCAAAGTTTGCATCGACGTAACCCTTTACGACGAACTCTTTTACCACCTCCATAATTGAGAAAATTCCTTAGTCCACTAGTTACTAAGGATAAGTTTGACCGCTGTCATGTGATCCATTCCTGGATCACTATTGTACCCCTTGACTAACTCATGGCAAGGCACACTTCAGGTGCGGTACACAGCATAGCATACTGTAGAGCCTACGTCTAAAGCATAGGGGACGACCTTCGTCCTTTCTCTCTCTTCTGCCGTGGTCAGGTCTTGAGTCTTACTCAATACTCACACCTTGTAACACAGCCAAGAACTCCTTCTTTGCTGATCTATTTTGAACTCCTTCAAAAATTTGTCACGGTATGTATTCATTTGAAAGTACTATTAAGCGTTTTTGATTTATCCTTATAGATCTTGATGCTCAATGTTCAAGTAGCTTAATCCAGGTTTTCCATTGAAAAACACTTTTCAAATAACCCTGTATGCTTTCCAGAAATTCTACATCATTTCTGATCAACAATATGTTGACAACATATACTCATCAAAAATTCTATAGTGCTCCCACTCACTTCTTTGGAAATATAAGTTTCTCATAAACTTTGTATAAACCCAAAATCTTTGATCATCTCATCAAAGCGTACATTCCAACTCCGAGATGCTTACTCCAGTCCTTAGAAGGATTGCTGGAGCTTTGCATACTTGTTAGCATCTTTCAGGATTGACAAAACCTTCTGGTTGTATCACATACAACCTTTCCTCAAGAAAATCGTCGAGGAAACAATGTTTTTGACATCCTATCTGCAAGATTTCATAAATGATGCAGTAACTGCTAATATAATTCCAACAGACTCTTAGCATCGCTACGAGTGAGAAAATCTCATAGTAGTCAACTCCTTGAACTTGTCGGAAAACATCTTAACGACAAGTCGAGCTTTCTTAATGGTGACACTTACCATCATTGTCCGTCTTCCTTTTAAAATCCATCTGCACCCAACAGCCTTACGACCATCAAATAGTTCTTCCAAAGTCTATACTTTGTTTTTATACATGGATCCTCTCTCAGATTTTATGGCCTCGAGCCATTCGTCGGAATCTGGGCCCCCCATCGCTTCTCCATAGCTCGTAGGTTCATTGTTGTCTAGCAACCTGACTTCCAGGACAGGATTACGTACCACTCTGAAGTAGTACGCATCCTTGTCGTCCTACGAGGTTTTGTAGTGACTTGATCCGAAATTTCATGATCACTATCATAAGCTTCCACTTCAATTGGTGTAGGTGCCACAGGAACAACTTCTTGTGCCCTGCTAAACACTAGTTGAAGTGACGGTTCAATAACCTCATCAAGTCTCCACCATCCTCCCACTCAATTCTTCCGAGAGAAACTTTTCCTCGAGAAAGGACCCGTTTCTAGAAATAATCACTTTTGCTTCCAGATCTGAAATAGGAGGTATACCCAACTGTTTTGGGTATTCTATGAAGATGCATTTATCCGCTTTGGGTTCGAGCTTATCAACCTGAAACTTTTTCACATAAGCGTCGCAGCCCCAAACTTTTATTAAACGACAGCTTAGGTTTCTCTAAACCATATTTCATACGGTGTCATCTCAACGGAATACGTGGTGCCCTATTAAAGTGAATGCGGTTGTCTCTAATGCCTAACCCATAAACGATAGTGGTAATTCGATAAGAGACATCATGGTATGCACCATATCCAATAGGGTGCATTTATGATGTTTGGACACACCATCACACTATGGTGTTCCAGGCGGTATTAGTTGTGAAACAATTTCCACAATGTCTTAATTGTGTACCAAACTCGTAACTCAGATATTCATCTCTATGATCATATCATAGACATCTTATCCTCTTGTCACGACGATCTTCTACTTCACTCTGAAATTACTTCAGACTTGTATTTCATCAAGTAAATATACTTAGAATCTACTCAAATCATCTGTGAAGTAAGAGCATAATGATATTCACTGCGTGCCTCAGCACTCATTGGCACACATCAAATGTATTACTTCCAACAAGTTACTCTTTTGTTCCATCTCACTGAAAACGAGGCCTTTCGGTCATCTTGCCCATGTGGTATGATTTGCATGTCTCAAGTGATTCAAAATCAAGTGAGTCCAAACGATCTATCTGCATGGAGTTTCTTCATGCATATATACCAATAGACATGGTTCGCATGTCTCAATCTTTTCAAAAACGAGTGAGTCCAAAGATCCATCTACATGAAGCTTCTTCATGCGTTTTATACCAATATGACTCAAATGGCAGTGCCACAAGTATGTGGTAGTATCATTACTATCTTATATCTTTTGGCATGATCATGTGTATCACTACGATCGAGATTCAATAAACCATTCATTTTAGGTGCAAGACCATTGAAGGTATTATTCGAATAAACAGAGTAACCATTATTCTCCTTAAATGAATAACCATATCGCGATAAACATAATCCAATCATGTCTATGCTGAATGCAAACACCAAATAACAATTATTTAGGTTTAACACCAATCTCGATGGTAGAGGGAGCATGCGATGCTTGATCACATCAACCTTGGAAACACTTCCAACACATATCGTCATCTCACCTTTAGTTAGTCTCCCTTTATCCCGTAGCTTTTTATTTCAAGTTACCAACACTTAGCAACCGAACCGGTATCTAATACCCTGGTGCTACTAGGAGTACTAGTAAAGTACACATTAATATAATGTATATCCAATATACTTCTGTCGACCTTACCAGCCTTCTCATCTACCAAGTATCTAGGGTAGTTCTGCTTCAGTGACCGTTCCCCTCATTACAGAAGCACTTAGTCTCGGGTTTGGGTTCTACCTTGGGTTTCTTCACTAGAGCAGCAACTGATTTGCCGTTTCATGAAGTATCCCTTCTTGCCCTTGCCCTTCTTGAAACTAGTGGTTTTACTAACCATCAACAATTGATGCTCCTACTTTATTTCTACTTTCGCGGTGTCGAACATCGCGAATAGCTCAAGGATCATCATGTATATCCCTGATATGTTATAGTTCATCACGAAGCTCTAGTAGCTTGGTGGCAGTGACTTTGGAGAACCATCACTATCTCATCTGGAAGACAACTCCCACTCAATTCAAGCGATTGTAGTACTCAGACAATCCGAGCACATGCTCAACGATTGAGCTTTTCTCCCTTAGTTTGCAGGCTTAAGAAACTTGTCGGAGGTCTCACACCTCTTGACGTGGGCACGAGCCTAAAATCCCAATTTCAGCTCTTGGAACATCTGATATGTTCCGCGACGTTTCAAAATGTCTTCGGTGCCTCAATTCTAAACCGTTTAACATTACGCATTGAACTATCACATAGTCATCAAAACGTGTATGTCAGATGTTCGCAACATCCACAAACGACGCTCGAGGTTCAGCACACCGAGCGGTGCATTAAGGACATAAGCCTTCTGTGCAGCAATGAGGACAATCCTCAGTTTACGGACCTAGTCCGCATAATTGTTACTATCAACTTTCAACTAAATTTTCTCTAGGAACGTATCTTAAACAATAGAACCAAAGCGTAAGCTACGACATAATTTGCAAAGACCTTTTGACTATGTTCATGATAATTAAGTTCATCTGATTATTTAATGAACTCCCACTTAGATAGACATCCCTCTAGTCATCTAAGTGATACATGATCCGAATCGACTAGACCGTGTCCGATCATCACGTGAGACGGACTAGTCATCAACGGTGAACATCTCCATGTTGACCGTATCAACTATACGACTCATGTTCGACCTTTCGGTCTCTTGTGTTCCGAGGCCATGTCTGTACATGTTAGGCTCGTCAAGTCAACCTAAGTGTTTCACATGTGTAAATCTGGCTTACACCCGTTGTATGCGAATGTTAGAATCTATCACACCCGATCATCACGTGGTGCTTCGAAACAACGAACCTTCGCAACGGTGCACAGTTAGGGGGAACACATCTCTTGAAATTTTAGTGAGGGATCATCTTATTTATGCTACCATCTTTCTAAGCAAATAAGATGTAAACATGACAAACATCACATGCAAGTCATAAAGTGACATGATATGGCCAATATCATCTTGCGCCTTTTGATCTCCATCTTCGAGGCGCGGCATGATCACCTTCGTCACCGGCATGACACCATGATCTCCATCATCGTGTCTTCATGAAGTTGTCTCGCCAACTATTTCTTCTACTACTATGGCTAACGATTAGCAATAAAGTAAAGTAATTACATGGCGTTTTTCATTGACACGCAGGTCATACAATAAATTAAGACAACTCCTATGGCTCCTGCCGGTTGTCATAATCATCGACATGCAAGTCGTGATTCCTATTACAAGAACATGATCAATCTCATACATCACATATATAATTCATCACAATCTTTTGGACATATCACATCACATAGCATACCCTACAAAAACAAGTTAGACGTCCTCTAATTGTTGTTGCATGTTTTACGTGGCTGCTATGGGTTTCCAGCAAGAACGTTTCTTACCTATGCAAAAGCTACAACGGTGATATGCCAATTGCTATTTACCCTTCATAAGGACCCTCTTCATCGAATCCGATCCGACTAAAGTGGGAGAGACAGACACCCGCTAGCCACCTTATGCATCAAGTGCATGTCAGTCGGTGGAACCTGTCTCACGTAAGAGTATGTGTAAGGTCGGTCCGGGCCGCTTCATCCCACAATGCCGCCGAATCAAGATAAGACTAGTAATGGTAAGCAAATTGAACAAATCATCGCCCACAACTACTTTGTGTTCTACTCGTGCATAGAATCTACGCATAGTCTTAGCTCTGATACCACTGTTGGGGAATGTAGCAATAATTCAAAATTTTCCTACGTGTCACCAAGATCAATCCAGGAGATGCTAGCAACGAGAGAGAGGGACTGCATCTTCATACCCTTGAAGATCGCTAAGCGTAAGCGTTACAAGAACGCGGTTGATGGAGTCGTACTCGCGGCGATTCAAATGGCGGAAGATCCGATCTAGCGCCAAACGGACGGCGCCTCCGCGTTCAACACACGTACAGCCCGGGGACGTCTCCTCCTTCTTGATCCAGCAAGGGGAGAGGAGAAGTTGAGGGAGAACTCCAGCAGCACGACGGCGTGGTGGCAATGGAGCTCGTGGTTCTCTGGCAGAGCTTCGCTAAGCACTACGGAGGAGGAGGAGGAGTTGGAGGAGAAGAGGGCTGCGCCTTGGATGTGGTGCGGCTGCCCTCCCACCCCCTCTATTTATAGGGGCAAGGGAGAGGGGGGCCGGCCCCCTCCAGATGGATCTAGAGGGGGGGGCAAGGGGGGAGGCTTGCCCCCCAAGCCAAGGGGGGCGCCCCCTTTAGGGTTTCCCCCCAACCCTAGGCGCATGGGCCCTAGGGGGGTTTGGCGCCCAGCCCACCTAGGGGCTGGTTCCCCTCTATATTCAGCCCATAGGGCCCTCCGGGGCAGGTGGACCCCCCTGGTGGACCCCGGGAACCCTTTCGGTGGTCCTAGTACAATACCGATATACCCCCGAACACTTCCGGCGACCGAATAAGGACTTCCCATATATAAATCTTCATCTCCGGACCATTCCAGAACTCCTCGTGACATCCGGGATCTCATCCGGGACTCCGAACAACCTTCGGTAACCACATACTATTTCCCATAACAACTCTAGCGTCATTGAACCTTAAGTGTGTAGACCCTACGGGTTCGGGAACCATGCAGACATGACCGAGACGTTCTCCGGCCAATAACCAATAGCGGGATCTGGATACCCTTATTGGCTCCCACATGTTCCACGATGATCTCATCGGATGAACCACGATGTCGGGGATTCAATCAATCCCGTATACAATTCCCTTTGTCTATCGGTATGTTACTTACCCGAGATTCGATCGTCGGTATCCCAATACCTCATTCAATCTCGTTACCGGCAAGTCTCTTTACTCGTTCCGTAACGCATGATCCCGTGGCTAACTCATTAGTCACATTGAGCTCATTATGATGATGCATTACCGAGTGGGCCCAGAGATACCTCTCCGTCATACGGAGTGACAAATCCCAGTCTCGATTCGTGCCAACCCAACATACACTTTCGGAGATACCTGTAGTTCACCTTTATAGCCACCCAGTTACGTTGTGACGTTTGATACACCCAAGGCATTCCTACGGTATCCGGGAGTTGCACAATCTCATGGTCTAAGGAAATGATACTTGACATTAGAAAAGCTCTAGCAAACGAACTACACGATCTTGTGCTATGCTTAGGATTGGGTCTTGTCCATCACATCATTCTCCCAATGATGTGATCCCGTTATCAATGACATCCAATGTCCATGGCCAGGAAACCATGACCATCTATTGATCAACGAGCTAGTCAACTAGAGGCTTACTAGGGACATGTTGTGGTCTATGTATTCACACATGTATTACAGTTTCCAGTTAATACAATTATAGCATGAACAATAGACAATTATCATGAACAAGGAAATACAATAATAACCATTTTATTATTGCCTCTAGGGCATATTTCCAACACGTATGACATCACCGCCCGCCGCCTCCGCCACGCGCCATGACGACAGCCACAGCGCCGCCCACCTCCATGGGCTGACACACGGCCCGGAGCTATCAGTGCCACGCCTCCGGCACGGCAAGCATGCCCAAGACACCAAGCTCATGATACCAATTGTTGTTGCCGCTCTCTCTCTCACGTCGGACGGAGGTGGAAGAAGGAGCACACTTTTTTTCCCAGCGACGAACGCCCCGGCGCCCAAACGCCTCCTTTATATTCAGCACACAGGCTACATCACGGCTGGGAGCTACACACAGGACGAAGTGATTACATGGCTTTTTATACCCACGGCGCCTAGCAACTGCTTCCTGCGGCACTCACGACCACCACACACGCACTCAACGGTCAGCCGCACCAGCCACGAACCATGCACAGACGCATGACCCGGCCACTACTCCATCGTAGTGTTTATCCTCTAATACTGAGCCCAACTAGGTAACAAACTTGGACTCACCAAGCCAACTAATTCCGTGATCCATGCTCCTGCATGCAGCTAACAGTTTATGCATGTCAAGATTACTACTAAGATTTTGGTTGAGACTTTATTGTGTGCTTGTGTGAGATACTACTTTATGTCCTTGTGAGATACTTGGTTGATCATGTGTTTGATCATATGCTACCCTTAATGCTAGTTGGATGATACTATCTTTCATATCCTCTTATGATCATTCACTTTGCTTGGTGATGAGTGCATGCTTTAATTCCTATCATTTTGAGCGCTCCACCAAGATGTATGTGACATGGAAGAGTAACCCATGACCCTAATCGATTGTGCATTTGCATTCAAAAGCAAATTTAAATAATGCACAAATTTAGGGGGAGCTCTTGCTTATCACATACTTCTCAAAGCGACGATGTTTTTCAATCTTATTTATCATTTGTCGAAGCTTTGATCTATATGTTGTCATCAATTACAAAAAGGGGGAGATTGAAAGTGCAACTATCCCTGGGTGGTTTTGGTAATTCCTAACAACATATAGCTCATTGAGCTAATGCTATTTCAAGATGAATATTTCAGGAAAGCTCAATGGTTGGCATGGAATGGATTAGAAAGTGGACCCTTCAAAATGCTAAGGACAAAAGATTGGCTCAAGCTCAAAGCACAAGACTCTACATTTTCTATTTTAGTGATCCAAGATCACATTGAGTCTATAGGAAAAGCCAATACTATTAAGAAGGGATGAGGTGTTGCTTAATGAGATTCTTGCTCAAAATGCTTAGTGATATGATCCAAAACCCTCCACTACTTTCTCACATCCACATATGTCCCAAACCAAAAGTCCAACTCGGCCCCACCGATTCTTTCTATCCGGAGCCACCGAGTTCAGTTGACATAGCCACTGCCAGAAACCCTAGTCTTTTCGGTCTCACCGATAGGGATCTCGGTTTCACCGAGATGGGATTGCAAACTCTCTGTTTCCCTTCGTAACGTTTCGTGCAAACCGAGATGAGCGATCGGTCCCACCGAGATTGCAATGCAAACACTCTGTTTCCTTTTTATAACGTTTCGGTCCAACCGAGATGAGCGAATCGGTCCCACCGAGTTTGCCTGACCAACTCTCTGTTAGTCTATTACCAAAATCGGTCCCACCGAGTTTGTGTAATCGGTCTCACCGAGATTACGTTATGCCCTAACCCTAATATATCGGTCCCACCAAGTTGACATGTCGGTCCCACCGAAATGCCTAACGGTCATATTATGAACCAAATCGGTCTGACCGAGTTCTTTGAATCGGTCCCACCAAGTTTGGTGATTTGTGTGTAACGGTTAGATTTTCAGTGGAGGCTATATATACCCCTCCACCCACTCTTCATTCGTGGAGAGAGCCATCAGAACATGCCTACACTTCCAACACATATTTTTTGAGAGAGAACCACCTACACTTGTGTTGAGGTCAAGATATTCCATTCCAACCACATAAATCTTGATCTCTAGCCTTCCTCAAGTGGCTTTCCACTCAAATCTTCTTTCCACCAAATCTAATCCTATGAGAGAGAGTTGAGTGTTGGGGAGACTATCATTTGAAGCACAAAAGCAAGGAGTTCATCATCAACACACCATTTGTTACTTCTTGGAGAGTGGTGTCTCCTAGATTGGCTAGGTGTCACTTGGGAGCCTCCATCAAGATTGTGGAGTTGAACCAAGGAGTTTGTAAGGGCAAGGAGATCGCCTACTTCGTGAAGATCTACCCTAGTGAGTCAAGTCCTTCGTGGGCGACGGCCATGGTGGGATAGACAAGGTTGCTTCTTCGTGGACCCTTTGTGGGTGGAGCCCCCCGTGGACTCGCGCAACCGTTACCCTTCGTGGGTTGAATTCTCCATCAACGTGGATGTACGATAGCACCACCTATCGTAACCACGGATAAAAAATCTCCGTGTCAACATTGCGTTTGCTCCCTCAAACTCCTCCCTTTACCTTCATATGCAATTATTTACATTCCGCTGCTATACTCTTAGAATTGCATGTGTAGGTTGATTACTTGACTTGTGCTAAGTTGCTAAAATCTGCCAAGAACTAAAATTGGGAAAAGGCTAGATTTTTATTTGGTCAAGTAGTCTAATCACCCCCCCTCTAGACATACTTTCGATCCTACACGGTGTCATGTGAAAGGAAGCACCAGAGTCAAGAAACCATGGAGATGATATACCAGGGGGAGGTGGTGGTGCAGAACCAGAAGCACTAGTGATACGTCTCCAACGTATCTATAATTTATGAAGTATTCATGCTATTATATTATCCATCTTGGATGTTTTATGGGCTTTACTATGCACTTTTATATTACTTTTGGGACTAACCTATTGACCCAGAGCCCAGTGCCAGTTCCTGTTTTTTCCTTTGTTTCAGTGTTCCGCAGAAAAGGAATATCAAACGGAGTCCAAACGGAATGAAACCTTCAGAAAAGTTATTTTTGGAAAGAAAGCAATACGGGAGACTTGGAGTGCACGCCAGGGGATCAACGAGGAGAGCACGAGGCAGGGGGCGCGCCCACCCCCCTGGGCGCGCCCTCCACCCTCGTGGCTCCCCTTACCGACTTCTTTCGCCTATATATTCCCATATACCCTAAAACCTTCGGGGAATAGAATAGATCGGGAGTTTCGCCGCCGCAAGCCTCTGTAGCCACCAATAACCAATCGGGGCCCTGTTCCGGCACTCTGCCGGAGGGGGGATCCCTCGCCGGTGGCCATCTTCATCATCCCGGTGCTCTCCATGACGAGGAGGGAGTAGTTCACCCTCGGGGCTGAGGGTATGTATCAGTAGCTATGTGTTTGATCTCTCTCTCTCTCTCTCGTGTTCTTGATTTGGCACGATCTTGATGTATCACGAGCTTTGCTATTATAGTTGGATCTTATGATGTTTCTCCCCCTCTACTCTCTTGTAATGGATCGAGTTTTCCCTTTGAAGTTATCTTATTGGATTGAGTCTTTAAGGATTTGAGAACACTTGATGTATGTCTTGCGTGGGATACCCGTAGTGACAATGGGGTATTCTATTGATTCACTTGATGTATGTTTTGGTGATCAACTTGCGGGTTCCGCCCATGAACCTATGCATAGGGGTTGGCACATGTTTTCGTCTTGACTCTCCAGTAGAAACTTTGGGGCACTCTTTGAAGTGCTTTTGTGTTGGTTGAATAGATGAATCTGAGATTTTTGTGATGCACATCGTATAATCATACCCACAGATACTTGAGGTGACATTGGAGTATCTAGGTGACATTAGGGTTTTGGTTGATTTGTGTCTTAAGGTGTTATTCTAGTACAAACTCTATAATAGATCGATCCGAAAGAATAACTTTGAGGTGGTTTCGTACCCTACCATAATCTCTTCGTTTGTTCTCCGCTATTAGTGACTTTGGAGTGACTCTTTGTTGCATGTTGAGGGATAGTTATGTGATCCAGTTATGTTATTATTGTTGAGAGAACTTGCACTAGTGAAAGTATGAACCCTAGGCCTTGTTTCCTAGCATTGCAATACCGTTTGTGCTCACTTTTATCATTAGTTACCTTGCTGTTTTTATATTTTCAGATTACAAAAACCTATATCTACTATCCATATTGCACTTGTATCACCATCTCTTCGCCGAACTAGTGCACCTATACAATTTACCATTGTATTGGGTGTGTTGGGGACACAAGAGACTCTTTGTTATTTGGTTGCAGGGTTGTTTGAGAGAGACCATCTTCCTCCTACGCCTCCCACGGATTGATAAACCTTAGGTCATTCACTTGAGGGAAATTTGCTACTGTCCTACAAACCTCTGCACTTGGAGGCCCAACAACGTCTACAAGAAGAAGGTTGTGTAGTAGACATCAAGCTCTTTTCTGGCGCCGTTGCCGGGGAGGCTAGGTAAGAGGCACTGACACCCCGTCAACTAAGCTCTTTTCTGGCGCCGTTGCTGGGGAGGTGAGTGCTTGAAGGTATATCTTTAGATCTTGCAATCGAATCTTTTAGTTTCTTGTTTTATCACTAGTTTAGTTTATAAAAGAAAACTACAAAAAAGATGGAATTAAGTTTGCCACATACGCTTCACCTTTTTAATATCTTTCGTGAGTATGATGGAAACGAAAATTGTGCTCAATTGCTAGAAGAAGAATGCATTAAAATGTTTGGCACTAAATCTTTGAGTGATGAGCATGATTGCAATGTTGTTAGTATGAACTCCTTGAATATCTATGGTACTAATGATGATTGCACTAGTCATGATGAAAATATCTCTTATAAGCATGTCGATTTTTGTGGAGTGCATAGAGTTTGCAAATACATACCAAAAAGGGAAGATAGATTTTGTAAGAGGCACAAGTACTTAGAAACTAAATGGTTGCAAGAGAGGCTAAATGTTAGTGCTGAAAATTTAAAATATCTTAGCCATACTTGTGAACTTTGCAATGAACATGGTCATTTAAATATCAAATGCAAATTGTTTCATGATCAAATCGTGTCCAAAAATTTTGTTGACTTGATTTCCCTTGCACATCATAATGAACTTAGTTTGCGTTTGGGTTATGAAGAAATGAAACGTCAAACTAAGCATATTCCAGAATATAACCTTGAGAAATTCCTCGATATTGATCTAGAAGAAATTTATATGCATTGTGCGGTGAATTGCATTGAAAATCCTTATATTGCCAATTACATAAAGAAAAGAAAACAAATAGAAGATGAAGAGAATACTAACGAAAGGGAAGAGACTTCCCAATATTCTCCTATTATTTCTTATGATGAATCAGGTAATGAGGAGGAGCCTTCTATTCAACCAATCTCATTAATAAGGAGCTCCAGAAAGAGGATTGAACCCACACATGATGTGAAGAAGAAAAAGAAAAGACGGAGAAACAAAGGTAAAAAGGTATCCCTCCCAAATGATGTTGCTCCTATTACGCATTGTGATGATGATAATTGCTATACTATTGGTGCTATCCATACTATTAATGATGAGAGTGATTATGCTTATGATATGAAAAGGCCCAAGCTTTGGGATGATATGTTTGATAAAGATGATGTTTTTGAGAATATATTTTCTGCAATTAATGTTTGTCCCAAGCTTGGGGATGCTACGTTTAATGAAGATGATATTATTAGCCTCCCAAGTTTTGATAAGCAAATTTGTTATGATAGCATGCCTCCTACTTATGATAATTATATTGATGAAAGTGGGTTTGGAAGAGTGTCAACTTTAGGAAGTAATGATCCCACTATTTTGGAGGATGTTGAATCTTGTAATATTTATGAAAGTGGATTTGGAGAGGTCATGACTTTATTTAGTGATGAGTCCACTATCTTGGAAGAGGTTTCAATCGATTATGATGAGAACAAAGTTGCTACTTATGATGATTATTGTGATGAAACTTATGCTATAAAAAGTAGTGATGATTATATTTATAAAATTTGTCATGATTATGATTACCCTTTTTCTGAACATTACTCTTTTAATGTGGAAACAATTTTTAGTATTCAAGTCTCTTATGATACTCCCACTATTCTGAATGAGAAGAATTTTGCTTATGTGGAGAGTAGTAAATTTTCTATGCAAGTAGATCATGAAAAGAATGCATTAGGTGCTGGTTATATTGTTGAATTCATTCATGATGCTACTGAAAACTATTATGAGGGAGGAATATATGCTTGTAGGAATTGCAATAATATCAAGTTTCCTCTCTATGTGCTTAAAATTTTAAAGTTATGCTTGTTTTGCCTTCCTATGCTAGTTGATTATTATTCCCATAAGTTATTTGCTCACAAAATCCCTATGCATATGAAGTGGGTTAGACTTAAATATGCTAGCCATATTCCTCATGATGCTCTCTTTATGTTTCAATTCTTATCTTTTATGTGAGCATCATTGAAATCATCATGCCTAGCTAGGGGCGTTAAACGATAGCGGTTGTTGGTAGGCAACCCAATTTTATTTTTGTTCCTTGATTTTTGTTCCTGTTTAGTAATAAATAAATCATATAGCCTCTGGATAGATGTGGTTTTATGTTTTAATTAGTGTTTGTTCCAAGTAGAACCTTTGGGAAGACTTGGGTGAAGTCTTTATGATCATGCTGTAAAAAAACAGAAACTTTAGCGCTCACGAGATTAGCTAAAACTTTTTACTGGAGAGTGCTATTTAGTTGATTATTTTTGCAGATTATTACTAGAAAACTTCCTCAGGTCCACCAGTTTATTTTAGAATTTTTAGAGTTCCAGAAGTTTGTGTTAGTTACAGATTACTACAGACTGTTCTGTTTTTGACAGATTCTGTTTTTCGTGTGTTGTTTGCTTATTATGATGACTCTATGGCTAGTAAAATAGTTTATAAACCATAGAGAAGTTGGAATACAGTAGGTTTAACACCAATATAAATAAAGAATGAGTTCATTACAGTACCATGAAGTGGTGTTTTCTTTTCTTTCGCTAACGGAGCTCACGAGATTTTCTGTTAAGTTTTGTGTTGTGAAGTTTTCAAGTTTTGGGTAAAGATTCGATGGACTATGGAATAAGGAGTGGCAAGAGCCTAAGCTTGGGGATGCCCAAGGCACCCCAAGGTAATATTCAAGGATAACCAAGAGCCTAAGCTTGGGGATGCCCCGGAAGGCATCCCCTCTTTCGTCTTCGTTCATCGGTAACTTTACTTGGAGCTATATTTTTATTCACCACATGATATGTATTTTGCTTGGAGCGTCGTTTTATTTTCTTTAGCTTTGCTTGCTGTTTGAATAAAATACCAAGATCTGAAATTCTTAAATGAGAGAGAGTCTTCACATAGCTACATAATTATTTAACTACTCATTGATCTTCACTTATATCTTTTTGGAGTAGTTTGTCATTTACTCGTGTGCTTCACTTATATCCTATGAGTAAATGGTTGAATGATTTGAATGTCATAAATCTGAAATTATACATGCTTCATATGCCTTTCCCATGGGGAGTAATGACTTCAGATATAATAAGTAGAGGTGGTAAATTTATTGAAGGTTAGCAAACATTGTATTGGTCACTTGAACAATTCATGAAAGAATATTGAAGGAAGAGAGATTTCGCATATAAATATACTATCTTGGACATTTTCTATGATTGTGAGCCCCATTAATTATTTTCAAACCTGAGCAAATTAGTTGAAGTTGGACAAGGAAGACAACATAATGAGTTATGCTTGGGTATATTTGTATAGAAGTTATATTGTTATGGATCCTCTAACATGTGGTGCTTGCTATTTAGAATCTTTTGCTATCCTAAATTTCTGTACTAAGCGGGAATACTGCTTGTGCATCCAAAATCCTTGAACCAAGTTTCTTCCATGAGTGTCCACCATATCTACCTATATGCGGTATTTACCTGCCGTTCCAAGTAAATTTGCATGTGCCAAACTCTAAACCTTCAAATAATAATCTGTTTTGTATGCCCGAATCGCTCATGTGGCGACTAGGGGCTAGCAGTATCTTCCATGCTAGGTGGGTTATTCTCACGATGAGTGGACTCCGCTCATCATTCACAAGAAAGTGGCTGGTAACTGGGATGCCCAGTCCCATGATCAAAAGATCGAAATCAAATAAAAAATAATTGCAAACAAACTCCCCCAGGATTGATGTTAGTTGGAGGCATCCGTTGTTTCGGGCAAGCCATGGATTGATGATTGTTGGTGGAGGGGGAGTAAAAATCTTTACCTTTCTGTTTGGGAACCGCCTATAATGTATGTAGTATGGAAGATATTGGGAACTCTTGGTCGTTATGTTGACAATGAAAGCATACCTCTCAAAATTATTTTCATCTCTGTTTTTGCTTCGAGCTCTGGCACCTCTGCAAATCCCTGCTTCCATCTGCGAAGGGCCTATCTTTTACTTTTATGCAAGAGTCAATAGTATTCCTTCTCATTCCAACCTACTCTTTAGTTGGCAAGCATCATGTGATGGAAAGATCTTAGCATATATGGCCATTCAAATATATTTGAGCATGAATTATTATTGTTGACATTACCCTTGAGGTAAAAGGTTGGGAGGCGAAACATTAAGCCCCTATCTTTCTCTGTGTTCGATGAATACTATTTGTTCTAAAAATATGCTTTGAGTGGTAGCAATCATGGAAGACTAAATGATAGTTGAGTATGTGGAGTTTGCTAAATCAAAGCTCCGACATAGACTCTTCCTGAAAATAAGATGAATTGTAATTGTTTGATGGCTAATAACACAGTTTGTTAGTTTTCAAGAAATTTTATGATCTATACTTTAACATGTGAATAGTTTGTTACTTGATCATGCAAAGTTCTATGAGTTGAGCTACTGTTATGACATATAATGATGCTAGAAAAGGTGATTGAAATTATCATTGATCAAACTTATGCACCTGCTAGCATTCACACTTCATAAATTATTTCTTTTATCATTTACCTACTCGAGGATGAGCAGGAATTAAGCTTGGGGATGCTGATACGTCTCCAACGTATCTATAATTTATGAAGTATTCATGCTATTATATTATCCATCTTGGATGTTTTATGGGCTTTACTATGCACTTTTATATTACTTTTGGGACTAAACTATTGACCCAGAGCCCAGTGCCAGTTCCTGTTTTTTCCCTTGTTTCAGTGTTTCGCAGAAAAGGAATATCAAACGGAGTCCAAACGGAATGAAACCTTCGGAAAAGTTATTTTTGGAAAGAAAGCAATACGGGAGACTTGGAGTGCACGTCAGGGGATCAAAAAGGAGAGCACGAGGCAGGGGGCGCGCCCACCCCCTGGGCGCGCCCTCCACCCTCGTGGGCCCCTCGTGGCTCCCCTTACCGACTTCTTTCGCCTATATATTCCCATATACCCTAAAACCTTCGGGGAACAGAATAGATCGGGAGTTCCGCCGCCGCAAGCCTCTGTAGCCACCAAAAACCAATCGGGGCCCTGTTCCGGCACCCTGCCGGAGGGGGGATCCCTCGCCGGTGGCCATCTTCATCATCCCGGCGCTCTCCATGACGAGGAGGGAGTAGTTCACCCTTGGGGCTGAGGGTATGTATCAGTAGCTATGTGTTTGATCTCTCTCTCTCTCTCTCGTGTTCTTGATTTGGCACGATCTTGATGTATCGCGAGCTTTGCTATTATAGTTGGATCTTATGATGTTTCTCCCCCTCTACTCTCTTGTAATGGATCGAGTTTTCCCTTTGAAGTTATCTTATCGGATTGAGTCTTTATGGATTTGAGAACACTTGATGTATGTCTTGCGTGGGATACCCGTGGTGACAATGGGGTATTCTATTGATTCACTTGATGTATGTTTTGGTGATCAACTTGCGGGTTCCGCCCATGAACCTATGCATAGGGGTAGGCACATGTTTTCGTCTTGACTGTCCGGTAGAAACTTGAGAGAATTCCTTATTTGACACTATTTGAAAATGTGGTTCCTTATTTGGCCCTGGTAAAGTTTTTCTTCCCTATTTGACACTTGGTGAAATTTTCTTGCCTTATGTGACACTCTAGGTCATTTTGAGCACTAATGGTGTTAGATGGGAACAGGAAAAGACGTTTTCACCCCCGATGCATTATGTGACCAAAAGTTTATATAAGACAAAAGCTTAGTCCTCAATAATACAAAATAAACTAATACTTTATTTGTTGGCAAATGGTAATGCATTTCTTAAAAAAATACAAGCTACTAATTTCTCAATAATATAAATTATACTGCATGATACTAATTAATATTTTCACGTGTGTAAATTTGTCTGATATATTGCATGTAATTCACCGTGCTGTTATAGGGGAGAGAAACCCTAGAACGACACCATGAAATCGATCGATCGGCAGGCTGCGCAAAGGTTTCGATCATCTCATTCCTTAAATTCTTACAAACACTATGGAGAAAAAAAATCAACATGCATTTTCCATGCGATCGAGCCGCGTATGCATGCATGCGGTCATGCGGATTAGCAGCAGGCCAGCAGCCATCCATGCCCATCTCTGAGTCAGCGATCATGCATATCTCCGATGCCCTCGCCGATGCCCAGCATCATCCCGCCGACTGCCGCGCCCATGAGCCCCATCCCTCCGCCGTCGCTGTCGTCGTGCCTCGCCGGCGCCGCGGACGGTGCGCCGTACCCATACGGAGCCACTGCGCTCTGTTGCTGCGTGTACCGCGCGTGGTCCATCACCATCAATGACGCATCGGTGAGGCTGTAGGAGATGTGGAGCACCCCACACTTCCGACCGGTGCCGGTGCTCGCAGGCAGGCGATGTCGAAGAGGTCCTGCATGGGGACCAACACCTCGCCGATGTAGCATGCTTGGCGTGGAGGAGTACGTGCAGCGTGAGGTCGTGCATGTCGGCGGACACAAGGATGGGGAACCACAGCGGTGCGTGGCACACATGGGGCAACGGCTGCTGTGCCGGTGCGAGTGTGTCCGGTGCGTCAGCACGGTGGATCGCGGCCGGAGATGGTGCAAAACACATGTGACTACGATCGTCGCGTCCCCATGGGCTGATGGGCGTTCTAGATTGCCACATGCGCGTACAGTTGCTGTTGTTCGCGGCCGTCGCTTTCAGCTCCGGCAGCATCCGTGGCTGCCGCGGGGAACGTGGAGTGGCAACCGTCGAGGTCGGCTTAGCAAGAAGAACACGCTCGTCGACGGGCGCTCCCTAGCCCACATCAGAGCTCGCTAACGGGCGCTCGGGCGCTCTGCTGCAGCTCCTTGCCCGCCCTCTGCCACTCTGCCTAGCATGCCATCCGCCGCGATGCCTGGGTCGCCGTCCACTGTCACCCCCTGGTCTCCGATAGCACTCGCCGCCACCGCTGCTAGGCCTCCGTATCAGATAACAAGACTAGTTGATATTTTTTTTATGGGGGAAAGTGATCGACTAGATCGATTGCGTCAGGTCTCCTTTTGCCAGCGCTCGCTAACGGAGGGGTAATTTTGTCCATGGAAGAGAGAACTAACGGCAGACTGTAACAGAACGGACGGCGATGTCACATAAGGCAAGAAAATTTCACCAAGTGTCAAATAGGGAAGAAAAACTTTACCAGGGCCAAATAAGGAACCACATTTTCAAGTAGTGCCAAATAAGGAATTCTCTCTAGAAACTTTGGGGCACTCTTTGAAGTGCTTTTGTGTTGGTTGAATAGATGAATCTGAGATTTTGTGATGCACATCGTATAATCATACCCACGGATACTTGAGGTGACATTGGAGTATCTAGGTGACATTAGGGTTTTGGTTGATTTGTGTCTTAAGGTGTTATTCTAGTACGAACTCTATAATAGATCGATCCGAAAGAATAACTTTGAGGTGGTTTCATACCCTACCATAATCTCTTCATTTGTTCTCCGCTATTAGTGACTTTGGAGTGACTCTTTGTTGCATGTTGAGGGATAGTTATGTGATCCAATTATGTTATTATTGTTGAGAGAACTTGCACTAGTGAAAGTATGAACCCTAGGCCTTGTTTCCTAGCATTGCAATACTGTTTGTGCTCACTTTTATCATTAGTTACCTTGCTGTTTTTATATTTTCAGATTACAAAAACCTATATCTACTATCCATATTGCACTTGTATCACCATCTCTTCGCCGAACTAGTGCACCTATACAATTTACCATTGTATTGGGTGTGTTGGGGACACAAGAGACTCTTTGTTATTTGGTTGCAGGGTTGTTTGAGAGAGACCATCTTCATCCTATGCCTCCCACTGATTGATAAACCTTAGGTCATCCACTTGAGGGAAATTTGCTACTGTCCTACAAACCTCTGCACTTGGAGGCCCAACAACGTCTACAAGAAGAAGGTTGTGACATCAACCAGCAGCAGACCTATGTGGCGAGGATGAGGCAGAGGAAACCAGCCGGTGAAACAACGCAATAATCTCATGCTCAGTGGGGGAGTTCTGCTGAGGACCTGACTGAGAAGAGCTGCTAGAGCCATGCTGACCACGTTTCTTCTTGTTTTCCAGATCTCTCTTCCTCTTGTAGCACTGCTAAGCGGTGTGTTCCGGATTGTTGCAGTAGTTGCAAAGAAAACTAGAAGGAGTGGTCGTCGCAACCAGAAGGAGTGACTGGAAACTTAAATATATGTGTGAATACATAAACTACAATGCGTCCCTAGTAGGCCTCTACTAAACTAGTTCGTCGATCAGGATGGTTATGGTTTCCAGCCCATAGACATGAGTTGTCATTTGATAACGGGGTCACGTCATTAGGAGAATGATGTGATGGACAAGACTCAACCGTAAGCTTAGCATATGATCGTATCACTTTAGTTTTTGCTATGGCTTTCTTCATGTCAAGTATCTATTCTTAAGACCATGATATCACGCAACTCCCGAATACCAGAGGAATGCCTTGTGTGCTATTGATGCAGCTTGAAACTGCGTCGGCATTTCCCCAAAGAGGAAGGGATGATGCAGTACAGCTATGGTAGGTATTTCCCTCAGTTATGAAACCAAGGTTATCAATCCAGTAGGAGAACCAAGCAACACTATGTAAACGGTACCTGCACACAAAGAACAAATACTTGCAACCCGACGCGTAAGAGGGGTTGCCAATCCCTCCACGGTAAAAAGATAAATTGGTTTGTATGAGATTGGATAAATAGATCTGAATAAAACGCGAAATAAAACAAGTAAAGAAAAAGTGAAGCAAGGTATTTTTGGGTGGGAACCACTAGGCATCAGACTAATGATGCCTAGCGTTCCATCAGACTAGTGCGTGGCCGTAGGATTAGTAGCTAATGGACGTTAGATCTAACGTTCAGCTTTCATTATGTGATCAGTGTGACTGCTCCATAACTTACGTCTAGCAGTTAATTCTCGGAGCCGTGCTTCTTAGAACCGAGTTTGACCATGTTACTTCTGCTTCCATCACTCAACCAAGTGAGAATGTCTCACTAATTATTCCCATATATACACTAGTATGCGTCGGTCTATACAAACGGTTTTTAACCCCTTTCCGCTATGGCATTTGGAACCGTCGCCTAGTGAGTGACGACGATAGGGGGTCCTTTCCACATGACCCAGAAACCGTCAGGGATAGGGACCCTACAGTACTCCTACTCGTTTCTGCTCGCATTGCCATCGCAACCGGTATTCTGTGGTGCTATGTTTTCGATGCGCGGCCAATCACAAACAGTTCACTATTATAGAACGTGTATGATGCGCGGCCCATCACAAACGGTTCACTATTAAGAAGATTAGTTAATCGTCGTACGAGTGTCGGACAGGATTACGAAACGTCGGACCGTCGTAACATCGTCGTACACGACAACTATTGCACACGCTATTCTGTGGTGCAACATTTATGATGCATACTTCATCAGAAACAGTTCATGGTTGCGAATCGTGTACGATAAGGCAACTAACACAAATGTTTAGTTTGCTGGCACCGTTTGTGATATTGTCTGACATCGCACATGCTTTGCAAACGGCAACTGTGTGCATGCTTGCACACGTTTCCTCTCTGTGAACCGTCTCGGATTATGGTGTATATCACAAACGTTTGTGTTTTACCAACCGTGTGTGCCGTAACAACCTGTAGAGCGTAATTTCACCGTAATTTAATTGCTGCTATTTCAAATTGTACCGGATTTGAATTTGAATGTATGCTACGGCTTCATTCATATCCATCAGGTTCAAACAACCAATGCATTATTTGATTCATATGTATATATGTTCAAGAATTACATAAGACCCAAATAAAGAATGATGAACCATAGTTGTATACTTGTACTATTAAAGACGATAAAGAAAGAGGCAAAAATATATTCTAGTTGCTGAACAAGGTGAAGCGGAATGCCCATATTGTGCCCTCCTCCATGCAGAAGGCACGCACGACTCTAGTCCAACCCCTTGTGATGGCCGACCACCCATCCTTCACGATCTTCATGAAAACATCTAGATAATCATCGTGTTCTGGTAGAAATACTTTAACCTTTGCATGCCCACCAATCATGTAGTTTGAGAGGTAATCTTGAGTAAACTGCTTTGGCAACCACTGCAAAGGAAAAAGATTCAGACATTGTCATCTAACACAACTCATTATGGGCAGTAAAAACAAGGCTGCAGAGTTCGTACTTACCATCCTGCAGTTCGCTGTTGTCTTGGATAAAGTGTAAACAAATAGTTTAACTGCCATCTTTGGACCCATTTTACTAACAATCTTTATCAGCTTCCTCACTTGATGCTGGTTCATCGATATCTCATTGCCCCATACGCAGAAAGGGTCGAAGCGCGGATCTTTAGCAATGACATATGTACCTAAAAGAACCAAGTTAATATTAGAAGCTAAACAACAATTGCACAATGATGTAGTACAACACTCTTTTTTAATACTCCCTCCATTCCCTAAATATTTGTCTTTCTAGCGATTTCAACAAGTGACTACATACGGAGCAAAATGAGTGAATCTACACTCTAAAATATGTCTATATACATCGGTATGTGTTAGTCCATCTGAAATCTCTAAAAAGACAAATATTTAGGAATGGAGGGAGTATCTTATAACATCCAATATACTCACATATTAGATGAATTAACATCTTATATTATGGGCCGGAAGGAGTTTAGTGCATTCTTAGAAATTATCGGCTGATTAACTGCTGCTGTATCCATGGGTTACAGTTAGTTTGAGCTAGTTCAGGCTCAAATAGCCCTAAAGTATATCTAAACGTCAGGGCTAGTTTGAGCTAGTTGCATCTATAACCCACCCAAAAAAACTATCCAACCCAAGAGGCGCTAATTGGAGCTAGTTCTCCTAGTGCATTTATTGTCAATCTAACCCTGCCATCCAAACAACTATTTGGATGGAGTTAGTTCAGGGTTAGTCATGAGCTAGAAACTAACTCTAACCTCTAGCTAAGTTGAGTATCCAAATATGGCTGTGTTGTTGTTGTTGTTGTTGTTGTTGTTGTTGTTGTTGTTGTTGTTGTTGTTGTTGTTGTTGTTGTTGTTGTTGTTGTTGCTGCTGCTGCTGCTGCTGCTGCTGCTGCTCTTCTACGTATATCTAGACATCATTAGAACATTAATGTAACACTCTTCCTTGTTGCTATGTAGCCTAGGATTGCATATTTAGACATTACGTACAGTGCATGTTGCTATGTAGCCTCAGATATATTACATATGTCCCTAGTTAACCTAACCATAAATGGATTGCAGATATATTCAGTTAAAAGTCCGATTCACCGATTAGTCCCTTATCAGCCCCCGACCTATATGGTACCAGCTACCGATATCTTGAACAGTGAGCAGATATAAGCCACGAGATGAAACTAACCTCGATGGAAAACAACAGTCGTTCCCAAAATTGTCCTATGTAGGTACATCGAGAAGCATTTTAAGCACAACAGGCTAAACATCAACCAAAATTATCCATGGCAGACAAAATAATCTCCAAAAGATAGCTTCAGTGTGCAGGTTTAAGCACGCTAGTAAAGCAAAACAAGTGGAAAGGTGTGTTAACTGCAACAGGCCTAACATTTAACAACAAACAAACATAGTCATTCAAACTGGTATTGTGCCGGTCTAAGTACACTAGTTATTTTTAAATAAAAATGGAAAGGCGTGTTAACTACAAGATGCAGCAACCAAATGTAGTCATTCATAGTGGTATTGTTGAAATTGGTACTGATGAAATTGAACTGCACAGTTCATACTTGCACATATAGAACATCACGTTGTGAATAACTAGAATAAACAAGGCATACTACGAACAACCAAAGATAGCATTTGAAACTGTACATATGCTAACTACAAACAACCGAGCAATCAAAAAACTTTAAAAGAGGCATATGCTAGCTATAATAGGCTTAACAGCAAGTGTCGTGGACTTAACACGGCAGATGTCCTAGCGGAAGGACTTGGTCATGGAGCCATCGCAACAAGGTTAGCTTAAAGGGGTTAATCGGGACAAAGGACACAGAGAGTTTATACTGGTTCGGCCCCTTGCGGTGAAGGTAAAATCCTAATCCAGTTTGAGGAGGTATTGCTAGGGTTTCGATTACCAGGGAGCGAATACGCTTGACCTAGTTCTCGATCTCTTCTTTCCTGCCCTAAACCGCCACTGGGTCATCCCTTTATATACACAGGTTGACGCCCAGTGGTTCACAGAGTCCCGGCCGGCTCATACAGGACGTGTCTGGCTTGGTGACTATCTATGCTTGCCTTACAATACAAGTCATACATACATGGTGGTTCATCCCCCTGGGTCTTAAGTCACCTCTAGGTCTTGGGCCGTCAATGGGCTCGTATGATCCGCCATCTTCATTGGTAAGCTGCCAGTGGTATAACCCGGCCCCTCCTGGGCGGTTCATACCCAGTAGTTATATCCCCAACATTAGGCCCCAGGTTGATTTGAACTTGTTCATATCAACCTTCAACACTTGTCAAAATCTTGCATCGACTTGTTTGATAAACCTTGCTGTAAACTGCCATGACGTCAGCTCGCAGAATTTTCTTAAGCCGCCATGACGTCATTTCGCATTAATATCACACGAAGCCCGGAGCATCTTAATTGATACTTATCTTAATGAACCTCTCGAAAATTGAGGCGTCCATATAGCCATATGATGATTTTGGCCTCCTCGATTCCCGCGCATGCCTTGTATTCATTGCCTTATAAATAGGGGCAGGGGGTCTTTATCGTCTTCCCCTCGTTTCCTCCTTCGTCTTTCTCCTTCGCACAGCCGCACTAGCGCTCGAGCTCCGCCGTCGCGACCTCCGACCGCCGCATCAACGCAGGCGACAACATGAACCTGATCGGTCCAGACAACTCCGGCGAGCCACCGCTGCTCCTCATCACCCATAAGCGCACCTTCCCCCCCCCTTGATCTCAGATCTGTTTTAGGGTTCAGGCCGCTCGTCGGTGTTCTTGCCGTTCTTGCATTTATTTCTATAAACTCCGATAGCTTTCAATCTGGATAGGCCATTGGTCTTGTGCGGAAGTAGTTTTAATATCATTTCCATCCTTAGAATAGCATCTCTTCATAGAAGATCTCATCAGAGAATCTGGACTTTTTACTGCCGCCTCCTTAGGCTAGAATTTTACTGCTTTTCTGAACTATGGTAGATCCAAAATTATTGCTTCATCTTGCAAAATCTGTTTGTCCAATACTTAGCCAAATTTGAAATGCTATATCTGCCATGGCAGCTTATACCGCAAACCGTGATCCACCATAAAACACTGAATCTTGTTAAACCGCCACTGTATGCTTTATAACTGGCTTGACCCGGCAATAAATCTCCGATTTAATCATGCTTAATTTTCTGCAACATGTATCTTGGCTTTCAGAATCTGTCCAATTTAATAGCAGAATTCTTAAACCGGTAGGTACCATTAGTCCCCATTTAAGCCGCCAATATTTCAATGTTCAGCCCCTGGCTTAATCTGTTAACTGTTCATAGCATTTTATCTTTGAATCATTGGTCTGGTTTAATAGCATGAACTTAAACCGGTAATGTTTCCTTCGTCTAGGACTTTGCTCTTCAAGATGGTCAAGACTGTCATTGCCTGCAACTAGGTCGTTTCCTGGGTTGCAGAGGAAGACCTGGAAAAATATGTCCAGACTGGCGTCTTATCCAAGAAAGAAGTCATCCATTGGGGGGTCCTAGGCAATGAGACTCGTCCTGAGCCCAAGGATGGTGAAGTCGTCGTTTTTACTGATCATATAAACTGGAGCTTCAGTCCTCCCGGTTCAAAATTCTTCCGAGATGTATTGCATTTCTTTAAGCTCCATCCACAAGATATCGGCCCAAACCCCGTCTCAAATATCTGCAACTTTCAAGTGTTCTGCGAGGTTTATCTTCAACAGGAGCCCACCATAGAACTATTCAGAGAGTTCTACTACTTGAACTGGCAGAATGAATTCATCGATGGACCTAGCCTGGAACTAGGCGGCATATCCATATAGCGCCAGAAAGAAGCCACCTTCCCAGCTGCTACTCTTCCCAGTCACCCCAAAGATTGGAACCAGACTTGGTTTTATTGCCAAGATACTTGACGAGATGGAGAAAATCCCTTGCCGGGTTACCGTGCCAGCTGGCTTAACAACAGACATCCACTTCCGGATCACATCAGTACATTAGAACGGAAGAAATATGTATCAGTTTTTGCAAAGATCTGGGCCTTTATGGCCAATGGCCTAACCGGAATTGATCTAGTTCGATGCTGGGTCGCCTGGAGAATCTTACCTCTAAGCCGTTGGCCCGGTTTAATGTGTGAGTACACCGGCGAGCTAACAGATCCTCAGCGCCACTGTCAGATCGAAATAACTGAGGAAGACATTAATAACATGACCAAGACACTGTTGAATGAGAGCTTGGAAGATTACAGTCAATTCGGACTGAGTCCTTTTTGTACTCCGAATAAGCCGCCAGCTGTAAGTTTTGAGTCAAGCTCTTACTTAACTCATATCTTGATTTATACTGTCTACTCATACTCAGTGAAATCTTTACAGGCCGATTCACCTTTTTGGACCAAGAAGCTTCAAGAGAAACCAAAGGAAACTCGGGCGAAGAGCAAGGCTAAAAAGCCTGCTAAGAAGAAAACCAACACCGCCGAGTTATTTAACTTGGACAATAAAGATGACGATGATGAGTCGGAGGTAGAACTTGATTCCATTAGTTTGCTTTTTGTACATCTTATTGACAATGACCATTATCAGGATGATGCAGAAGCCAGCCGTGCAGATGATGACGAGGTAACTATCCTTTTCTCCGGCTCAGAACCTCTGCCAACACAGAAAACTCGACAAGCAAGCCAGAAAGTAAGATTTTCTCACCCTTTAGCTTACTTGGATCCCAAGTTTCTTTTGAAGAAGCAGCAACATGAAGCTCGTCGAACAACTCGGCACAGCGGCTGTGGAATCTTGTCCTCCGTCTTACCGAACACCCCAGCACCTCGCAAACGTCGACCTGTGGTTTCAAAAATTTCTGACTTCAACTATCCCAAGGCAGGTCTTTTTTGTCAACCTCTTAATCTGTCCGATTCAAATTATCAGGGGACATCTCATTCCTCCTCCGGCGACTCAACGGGAACTCAAATCCCAGCCTTCAAGACTGTGCCTGGGTAAGAATATATTTAACCAAACACTTCATACCTGATTGATAAGCTAACACCTTTGTGTTTTATTTTCCAGCGGTATGGCCAAGCCCAGTAAGATGGCAAAACTGAACAAGCCTGCCGACAACTCTAACCCTTCTGATCCGGAAAAACAACAGCCAGAATCTTCTCATCCAATTGTTAAGGCCACCATTAATGACCCGCCACCAGAAGACCATGAAGCCTCCATAGATCATATGGATGCTGAGCCGGCCATTTCTAAGTCGCCAAGCCCAATCCAACCCACTGAAGAAAAGACTGATGATGTCGTCGTTACTGGATTTGGGTACACAGCACCGGGTAACCCCACTGTCTTATCCAAGCACAGCGCTAAAGAAGAAATTTCTGCTGATGATAAGGGCAAGTGGAAGGTAGACTTAGAGGGCTACGCCCAGTTTAGTGCCCAAGAGATCCATTCTGGTTATCTGAACCGTCTATACACCAGCCGTGATTTTGAAGTCGGCTTAGTCAATTTGATGAAGGAACGCTATGAGGTAATCCAATCACTATTTCTCTTCATAATTATATGTCTATCAGCCGCCAAGTCTATAGGATATGATAAGATTGAATATGTTGTAGACTTTCCAATTGCCATAAAGAACTGCACAGCATCACTAGTAGCCCCGAAGGGCCGGCTTAAATCATCAGGTTAAGCCGGGACTTTAAGTAGCAGTAATGAACTTCGCATCCGTAGCCCCCAAGGATTGATTTAACTAGTATAGTGAAACCGAGACTTACCAATATTGATATTTCAACATTTCCATATGTAACCTTGGTAAGCCGGAGCATATCATTCTACCTAAGTCAGCGGATAAATTTGTCTTTGAAAAGAGCAATAGGCATTAGCCCCCAAGTGCCAAGGATAATACTTGTATTGTACTTGGGACTTAAAAAAGTTCTTTAAGAGCAATAGGCATTAGCCCCCAAGTGCCAAGGAGAATACTTGTATTGTGTTTGGAACTTTCACAGATAATCATGATCATAACACCTTCCATGTTTGCTTATGTCACAGACTGAACTGGTTGAGAAGGATTCGCAGCTCAATGATCTAAAGGCCAACATTAAAACTCAGCAATCCGAGACTTCCAAGGCCAAGTCAGAACTGAAGACTGCTTTAGAAAACATTGAGCAGCTTAAAGAAAACTTCAATACTGATAAGAACTGCTGGGAGACTGAAAAGGCGACTCTTTTGAAGAGAGCAGAGGATGCTGAAGCCGCACTTAAACTGGTGACTGACGAGTTGTCCGGCTTAAAGCAACAGATTAATAACATGTCGTCAGCCATCTTCGGTAAGTAGAAAACATAACTCCCTTGCATCTCAATAAACATATTATACACACCTGTCGGCTTATCGATGAATCCACTGATACAGGTTCTCGGAGCACCAAATTGGGCTCAGATATGCACATCAGGCTTAAAGCTGTATACACTCTTGTAGAACAGTTATATACTGGCACTCAACGGACCATTGCTGCTGCTCTGCATAAGAAATCTCCACCCACACTCGTCAAGGACACATTGGAGAAGTTATCTGTGCTGCCCCAAAGGATCGACGACTTAAAACGGACAACTGCCAGAGCCGACGCCTTCACTGCTTTAAGCCGGGCAAAGGCATGGCAAGCAGATCTTGATCCGGAGGATTTAGCCAATGGCTGCCCCAGCATTAAGGAAGACGGATCTGCCTTTAGTGCTGATGACTTTGTAGAAATAGCAAGAGCAATGCATCCATTAGCAAGTAAGTTGGCTGATGAAACCAATCGATCCACATACCAAGAGGCTTATGACGCTGAAAACAAGAAAGTGAAAGTGCCGGTTCATCAGCAGACGAATCTCATCCCGCCGATTCGTAAGCACACCTTCGCTCCTGACATTGATCCACCCAACCTTATTGATGATGAAGCTGTGTTTGGAGCGTTGACTGGTATCAACTGGGCTACGCCTGACTTCCAGCTGATGGATAATCAAGGAGCTGAAGATGAAGAAGAAGCGCAGGATGATCCGGAGGCTTCAACCCGCCAACAGTTATGAGCCGTTTTATTAAGCATAATACTTTGTTGTTTTATGTCTCCAAACATTTATCCTCTTTGGGCCATCGGATGCCATGTAATAGGCTAGTTAAACTCTTGATCTGCCATGCCGTCGTGCATGTTTTGTTTGCGTAACACTGCTGATCTGCCAATTGAAGATCCGCCATTTGTGCGCATGTTATCATAAAATATGCAGATCAGATTTATCATTTTTCCTGCACACGAACAGATCAAAAATGCCCTGGCGGTTTACCCCAGGGCGGGTCACAATACCACGTATAAAAACTACTGGTGACTTAATAGTTCATAACCAGGGCCGGTTTAATCATAACCTTATATAATCATAACAAAATATCATACTTGTGATATTTGCTTCACACTGCCGGCTTATCATACATGTGCAGTAAGGGTTACAACCCAAAGATTGAGAGCACAATGCCCTGTTCAATTGATTCATACTGCCGGCTTACAACGCCGCATGCAACAAGGGGTAATATCCCAAAACTTAGAGCGTAGCACTCTGAGCACGTAAAATCATCATACACTGGTTACTTAAAGTCCAAAGCCAGGCAGGGTTAATAAACACCGGGTAGATTCGTACATAAACCATAAGGCAACATAGCCCTCATCGGTTTTCCACCATGTATTAACATGTCATAAGAAATGAATCTCAAAAATTATTTAAATCAAATACAAATCAAAAGAGAAAACAAGGCTTTCACGGGCTGCCAAGCCTTCAAGTCAAGTGCTTTTCAAGGGCCGCACAACCACTGAGGTAAACCTTCATTCAACCTTATAAGTCGGTCCTCCCATGACCAATCATCATTTTAACTTTGACAAGTTCAGGGTCTATATAAGATTGACTATCAAAAGTACGGCGAGTCATTCCAAGATTACCTGGGCGGAGTGGCAGACTTAAAAAGGCAGGATAACCCGGGTTTTTAGGTGAATACACCTGACGTCCAAGCCTATTACATGGGTCAACAAAGCTCTTGTTTATTAATAAAGAGCCCCCAAGTAATGTTTCATTCCAGGCTTACAAGCCGGATCAACAAGGGTAGTCATAGCTATGCTCGATGAGCAGGAAGCCCCCAAGTATTTTGTAATCATGGCGTACAAGCCGGATCAAAAGGGTAGTCATAGCTATGCTCAATGAGCAGGAAGCCCCCAAGTGATCATATGAAGTGACAATAAAGACTCATTATTCTCATAAATGAAACGACAGAGGCCCTGAATTATCAGGGATGCCGGCTTTATTATATTCATCATAATATATACATTGTCAAAGTATGTACATCACAAGAGAGCTGGTGGCTTAGGTGTAATAAGGCCGAAGATGAGCAATATTCCACGGCCGGCGGGTCTCCTCCTCCGACGTGCGTGAGTCCTTGTGGTCTCGAACATCGATAAGGTAGTATGACCCGTTGTTCAGATTTTTGCTGACCACAAAGGGCCCTTCCCAAGGTGGGGATAGCTTGTGCATATCAGTTTGATCCTGGATAAGCCAGAGCACCAAGTCACCTTCTTGAAAGGTCCTGGTTTTAACCCGGCGGCTGTGATAACGACGCAGATCTTGCTGGTAAATCGCCGAACGAGCCGCCGCAAGGTCACGCTCTTCATCCAACAGGTCAATAGCATCCTGACGTGCTTTTTCATTATCAGCTTCAACATAAGCCGCCACACGGGGCGAATCGTGACGAATGTCACTAGGGAGAACCGCCTCTGCTCCGTAAACCATGAAGAAAGGCGTGTAACCCGTAGGTCTGTTGGAGGTGGTATTTGATGTCTACTACACAACCTTCTTCTTGTAGATGTTGTTGGGCCTCCAAGTGTAGAGGTTTGTAGGACAGTTGAAAATTTCCCTCAAGTGGATGACCTAAGGTTTATCAATCCGTGGGAGGCGTACGATGAAGATGGTCTCTCTCAAGCAACCCTACAACCAAATAACAAAGAGTCTCTTGTGTCCCCAACACACCCAATACAATGGTAAATTGTATAGGTGCACTAGTTCGGCGAAGAGATGGTGATACAAGTGCAATATGGATGGTAGATATAGGCTTTTGTAATCTGAAAATATAAAAACAACAAGGTAACTAATGATAAAAGTGATCATAAATGGTATTGCAATGCTAGGAAACAAGGCCTAAGGTTCATACTTTCACTTGTGCAAGTTCTCTCAACAATAATAACATAATTGGATCATATAACTATCCCTCAACATGCAACAAAGAGTCACTCCAAAGTCACTAATAGCAGAGAACAAACGAAGAGATTATTGTAGGGTACGAAACCACCTCAAAGTTATCCTTTCTGATCGATCTATTCAAGAGTCCGTAGTAAAATAACATGAAGCTATTCTTTCCGTTTGATCTATCCTAGAGTTCTTACTAGAATAACACCTTAAGACACACATCAACCAAAACCCTAATGTCACCTAGATACTCCAATGTCACCACAAGTATCCGTGGGTATGATTATACGATATGCATCACACAATCTCAGATTCATCTATTCAACCAACACAAAGAACTTCAAAGAGTGACCCAAAGTTTCTACCGGAGAGTCAAGACGACAACGTGTGCCAACCCCTATGCATAAGTTCACAAGGTCACGGAACTCGCAAGTTGATCACCAAAACATACGTCAAGTGGATCACGTGAATATCCCATTGTCACCACAGATAAGCACATGCAAGACATACATCAAGTGTTCTCAAATCCTTAAAGACTCAATCCGATAAGATAACTTCAAAGGGGAAACTCAATCCATTACAAGAGAGTAGAGGGGGAGAAACATCATAAGATCCAACTATAATAGCGAAGCTCGCGATACATCAAGATCGTGCCGAATCAAGAACACGAGAGAGAGAGAGAGAGAGATCAAACACATAGCTACTGGTACATACCCTCAGCCCCGAGGGTGAACTACTCCCTCCTCATCATGGAGAGCGCCGGGATGATGAAGATGGCCACCGGTGATGGATCCCCCCTCCGGCAGGGTGTCGGAACAGGTTCCCGATTGGTTTTTGGTGCCTACAGAGGCTTGCGGTGGCGAAACTCCTGATCTAGGTTATGTTCTGGGGGTTTCTGTATTTATAGGGATTTTTGGCATCGGGAACAAGTCAGGGGGGTCTCCGAGGCGGCCACGAGGTAGGGGGCGCGCCCAGGGGGGTAGGGCGCGCCCCCACCCTCGTGGGTGCCTCGGGACTCTTCTGGCCCATCTCCGATACTCCGTGGGCTTCTTCTGGTCCAAAAATAATCTCCGTGAATTTTCAGGTCAATCGGACTCTGTTTGGTTTTCCTTTTCTGCGATACTCAAAAACAAGGAAAAAACAGAAACTGGCACTGGGCTCTAGGTTAATAGGTTAGTCCCAAAAATCATATAAAATAGCATATAAATGTATATAAAACATCCAAGAGTGATAATATTTAGATACGTTGGAGACGTATCAAGCATCCCCAAGCTTAATTCCTGCTCGTCCTCGAGTACGTAAATGATAAAAACAGAATTTTTGATGTGGAATGCTACCTAACATAATTTTCAATGTAATTTTCTTTATTGTGGCATGAATGTTTAGATCCGAAAGATTCAAGAAAAAAGTTTAATATTGACATAAAAATAATAATACTTCAAGTATACTAGCTAAGCAATTATGTCTTCTCAAAATAACATGACCAAAGAAAGCTCATCCCTACAAAATCATATAGTTTGGCTATGCTTCATTTTCGTCACACAAAATGCTCTCATCATGCACAACCCCGATGACAAGCCAAGCAATTGTTTCATACTTTAGTATTTTCAAACTTTTTCAACTTTCACGCAATACATGAGCGTGAGCCATGGACATAGCACTATGGGTGGAATAGAATATGATGATGGAGGTTGTGTGGAGAAGACAAAAAGGGAGAAAGTCTCACATCGACGCGGATAATCAACGGGCTATGGAGATGCCCATCAATTGATGTCAATGCGAGGAGTAGGGATTGCCATGAAACAGATGCACTAGAGCTATAAATGTATGAAAGCTCAACAAAATAAACTAAGTGGGTGTGCATCCAACTTGCTTGCTCATGAAGACCTAGGGCATTTGAGGAAGCCCATTGGTGGAATATACATGCCAAGTTCTATAATGAAAAATTCCCACTAGTATATGAAAGTGACAATATAAGAGACTCTCTATCATGAAGATCATGGTGCTACTTTGAAGCACAAGTGTGGAAAAAAGGATAGTAGCATTGTCCCTTCTCTCTTTTTCTTTCATTTTTTGGGTCTTTCTCCTTTTTTATTTGGCCTTTCTCCCTCTTTTTTTATTTGGCCTTTCTCTTTTTTCCTCACATGGGACAATGCTCTAATAATGTTGATCATCTCACTTCTATTTATTTACAACTCAAGGATTACAACTCGATACTAGAACAAAATATGGCTCTATATGAGTGCCTCCGGTGGTGTACCGGGACAGGCAATGAATCAAGAGTGACATGTATGAAAAATTATGCATGGTGGCCTTGCCACAAATACGATGTCAACTACATGATCATCCAAGGCAATATGACAATGATGAAGCGTGTCATAATAAACGGAATGGTGGAAAGTTGCATGGCAATATATATCGGAATGGCTATGGAAATGCCATAATAGGTAGGTATGGTGGCTGTTTTGAGGAAGATATAAGGAGGCTTATGTGTGATAGAGCGTATCATATCACGGGGTTTGGATGCACCGGCGAATTTTGCACCAACTCTCAAGGTGAGAAAGGGCAATGCACAGTACCGAAGAGGCTAGCAATGATGGAAAGGTGAGAGTGCGTATAATCCATATGGACTCAACATTAGTCATAAAGAACTCACATACTTATTGCAAAAATCTACAAGTCATCAAAACCAAGCACTACGCGCATGCTCCTAGGGGGATAGATTGGTAGGAAAAGACCATCACTCGTCCCCGACCGCCACTCAAAAGGAAGGCAATCAAAGAAACACCTCATGTTTCAAATTTGTCACACAACGGTTACCATACGTGCATGCTACGGGACTTGCAAACCTCAACACAAGTATTTCTCAAATTCACAACTACTCACTAGCATGACTCTAATATCACCATCTTCATATCTCAAAACAATTATCAGGTATCAAACTTCTCATAGTATTCAATGCACTTTATCTGAAAGTTTTTATTATATCCCTCTTGGATGCCTATCATATTAGGACTAAATTCATAACCTAAGCAAATTGCCATGCTGTTTAATACTCTCAAAATAATATAAGTGAAGCATGAGAGTTCATCTATTTCTTCAAAATAAAACCACCGCCGTGCTCTAAAAGGATATAAGTGAAGCACTACAACAAACGACAAACTACTCCGAAAGATATAAGTGAAGATCAATGAGTAGTTGAATAATTATGTAACTATGTGAAGACTCTATAACATTTAATAATTTCAGATCTTGATATTTTATTCAAACTGCAAGAAAAACAAAATAAAATAAAATGACGCTCCAAGCAAAACACATATCATGTGGTGAATAAAAATATAGCTCCATGTAAAGTTACCGATGAACGAAGACGATGCCATCCGGGGCATCCCCAAGCTTAGGCTCTTGGTTGTCCTTGAATATTACCTTGGGATGCCTTGGGCATCCCCAAGCTTAGGCTGTTGCCACTCCTTATTCCATAGTCCATCGAATCTTTACCCAAAACATGAAAACTTCACAACACAAAACTCAACAGAAAACTCGTAAGCTCCGTTAGTATAAGAAAATAAATCACCACTTAGGCACTGTTGTGAACTCATTCTAAATTCATATTGGTGTAATGTCTACTGTATTCCAACTTCTCTATGGTTCATACCCTCCGATACTACTCATAGATTCATCAAAATAAGCAAACAACACATAGAAAACAGAATCTGTCAAAAACAGAACAGTCTGTAGTAATCTGTAACTCTCGAATACTTCTGTAACTCCAAAAATTCTGAAATAAATTGGTGGACCTGAGGAATTTGTCTATTAATCTTCTTCAAAAAGAATAAACTTAAAATCACTCTTCTGTAAAAAATGACAGCTAATCTCGTGAGTGCAAAGTTTCTGTTTTTTACAGCAAGATCACATTAACTTTCACCCAAGTCTTCCCAAAGGTTCTACTTGGCACTTTATTGAAACAAAAGCTATAAAACGTGATTACTAAGGTATCTTAATCATGTGAACACACAAAAACATTAAGGGTAAATATTGGGTTGTCTCCCAACAAGCGCTTTTCTTTAATTTCTTTTAGCTAGGCATGATGATTTCAATGATGCTCATATAAAAGATAAGAATTGAAACATAAAGAGAGCATCATGAAGAATATGACTAGCACAATTAAGTCTAACCCACTTCCTAGGCATAGGGATTTTGTGATCAAACAACTTATGGCAAGAATCAACCAGCATAGGAAAGCAAAACAAGCATAGCTTCAAGATTTTCAACACATAGAGAGGAAACTTGATATTATTGCAATTCCTACAATCATATGTTCCTCCCTCATAATAATTTTCAGCAGCATCATGAATGAATTCAACAATATAACCATCACATAAAGCATTCTTTTCATGATCTACTTGCATAGAAATTTTACTACTCTCCACATAAGTAAAATTCTTCTCATTCGGAATAGTGGGAGTATCATAAGAAACTCGAATACCATGAGTGTCATCACAATAATCATCATAACGAGCAACTTTGTTCTCATCATAATTAATTGAAACCTCTTCCAAGATAGTGGAATCATTACTAAATAAAGTCATGACCTCTCCAAATCCACTTTCATAATTGTCACAATAAGATTCAACACCCTCCAAAATAGTGGGATCATTACTTCCTAAAGTTGACACTCTTCCAAACCCACTTTCATAAATATAACCATCATAAATAGGAGGCATGCTATCATCATAATAAATTTGCTCATCAAAACTTGGGAGGCTAAAAATATCATCTTCATAAAACATAGCATCCCCAAGCTTGGGACAACATTAATTGCAGCAAATAAATTCTCAAACAAGTCATTGCTACCACTTGAGCATGCGTTGGTTTTCCCTTCAAGAGGAAAGGGTGATGCAGCAAAGTAGCGTAAGTATTTTCCTCAGTTTTTGAGAACCAAGGTATCAATCTAGTAGGAGGTTACACGCAAGTCGCCTTGTACCTGCACAAACAAATAAGAACCTTGCAACCAACGCGATAAAGGGGTTGTCAATCCCTTCACGGCCACTTGCAGAAGTGAGATCTGATAGAGATAATAAGATAAATATTGTGATATTTTTATGATATAGATTGGAAAGTAAAGATTGCAAAATAAACGGCGGTAGAAATAGCAAATTAGTGGGAAAATAATATGATGGAAGATAGATCCGAGGGCCATAGGTTTCACTAGTGGCTTCTCTCAAGATAGCATATTCTACGGCGGGTGAACAAATTACAGTCGAGCAATTGATAGAAAAGCGCATAGTTATGAGAATATCAAGGCATGATCATGTATATAGGCATCACGCCCGTGACAAGTAGACCCAAACGATTCTGCATCTACTACTATTACTCCACGCATCGACCGCTATCCAGCATGCATCTAGAGTATTAAGTTCATAAGAACAGAGTAACACATTAGGCAAGATGACATGATGTAGAGGGATAAACTCAAGCAATATGATATAAACCCCATCTTTTTATCCTCAATGGCAACAATACAATACGTGTCTTGCTGCCCCTGCTGTCACTGGGAAAGGACACCACAAGATTGAACCCAAAGCTAAGCACTTCTCCCATTGCAAGAAAGATCAATCTAGTAGGCCAAACCAAACTGATAATTTGAAGAGACATGCAAAGATAACAAATCATACATATAATAATTCAGAGAAGAACCAAATATTGTTCATAGATAATCTTGATCATAAACCCACAATTCATCGGATCTCGACAAACACACCGCAAAAAGAATTACATCGAATATATATCCAAGAGAATCGAGGAGAACTTTGTATTGAGATCCAAAGAGAGAGAAGAATCCATCTAGCTAATAACTATGGACCCGAAGGTCTATGGTAAACTACTCACACATCATCGGAGAGGCTATGGTGTTGATGTAGAAGCCCTCCGTGATCGATTCCCCCTCCGGTGGAGCGCCGGAAAAGGCCCCAAGATGGGATCTCACGGGTACAGAAGGTTGCGGCGGTGGAAATAGGGTTTCGTGGTGCTCTTGGATGTTTTCAGTGTATATGAGTATATATAGGCAAAGGAAGGAGGTCGGTGGAGCCACGAGGGGCCCACGAGGGTGGGGGGCACGCCTCCCTACCTCGCGGCCGCCTTGTTGCTTCCTTGACGTCCACTCCAAGTCTCATGGATTGCGTTTGTTCCAAAAATAACTCTCCCGAAGGTTTCATTCCGTTTGGATTCCGTTTGATATTCCTTTTCTGCGAAACAATGAAATAGGCAAAAAACAACAATTTGCACTAGGCCTCCGGTTACTAGGTTAGTCCCAAAAATAATATGAAAGTGTATAATAAATCCATTAAACATCCAAAACAGATATTATAATAGCATGGAACAATAAAAAAATTATAGATACATTGGAGACGTATCAAGCATCCCCAAGCTGAATTCCTGCTCGTCCTCGAGTAGGTAAATGATAAAAACATAATTTTTGATGTGGAATGCTACCTAGCATAATTCTCAATGTAATTTTCTTTATTGTGGCATGAATGTTCAGATCGGAAAGATTCAAGATAACAGTTTAATATTGACATAAAAATAATAATACTTCAAGCGTACTAATAAAGCAATCATGTCTTCTCAAAATAACATGGACAAAGAAAGTTATCCCTACAAAATCATATAGTCTGGCTATGCTCTATCTTCATCACACAAAATATTTAAATCATGCACAACCTCGGTGACAAGCAAATAAATTGTTTCATACTTTTGATGTTCTCAAACCTTTTCAATCTTCACGCAATATATGAGCGTGAGCCATGGACATAGCACTATATGTGGAATAGAAAGGTGGTTGTGGAGAAGACAAAAAGGAGAAGATAGTCTCACATCAACTAGGCGTATCAACAGGCTATGGATATGCCCATCAATAGATACGAATGTGAGTGAGTAGGGATTGCCATGCAAAGGATGCACTAGAGCTATAAGTGTATGAAAGCTCAACAAAACAAACTAAGTGGGTGTGTATCCAACTCGCTTGATCACGAAGACCTAGGGCATTTTGAGGAAGCCCATCATTGGAATATACAAGCCAAGTTCTATAATGTAAAATTTCCCACTAGTATACGAAAGTGACAACATAGGAGACTCTCTATCATGAAGATCACGGTGCTACTTTGAACCACAAGTGTGGTACAAGGATAGTAACATTGTCCCTTCTCTCTTTTTCTTTCATTTTTTTTTCTAATTTTTTTTATTTGGGCCTTTTTCTCTCTTTTTATGTCCTCTTTTTTTCTCTTTTTTTTCTCTTTTCGTCCGAAGCCTCATCCCGACTTGTGAGGAAATCATAGTCTCCATCATCCTTTCCTCACTTGGGACAATGCTCTAATAATGATGATCATCACAATTTTATTTACTTACAACTCAAAAATTACAACTCAATACTTAGAACAAAATATGACTCTATGTGAATGCCTCCGGCGGTGTACCGGGATATGCAATGAATCAAGAGTGACATGTATGAAAGAATTATAAAGGTGGCTTTGCCACAAATACGATGTCAACTACATGATCATGCAAAGCAATATGACAATGATGGAGCGTGTCATAACAAATGGAACGGTGGTGAGTTCCATGGCAATATATCTCGGAATGACTATGGAAATGCCATAATAGGTAGGTATGGTGGCTGTTTTGAGGAAGGTATATGGTGGGTGTATGATATCGGCGAAAGGTGCGTGGTATTAGAGAGGCTAGCAATGGTGGAACGGTGAGAGTGCGTATAATCCATGGACTCAACATTAGTCATAAAGAACTCACATACTTATTGCAAAAATATGTTAGTTATCGAAATGAAGTACTACACGCATGCTCCTAGGGGAATAGATTGGTAGGAAAAGACCATCGCTTGTCCCCGACCGCCACTCATAAGGAAGACAATCAATAAATAAATCATGCTCCGACTTCATCACATAACGGTTCACCATACGTGCATGCTACGGGAATCACAAACTTTAGAACAAGTATTTCTCAAATTCACAACTAATCAACTAGCATGACTCTAATATCACCATCTTCATATCAAAAAACAATTATAAAGAATCAAACTTCTCATAGTATTCAATGCACTTTATATGATAGTTTTTATTATACCTATCTTGGATGCTCATCACTTTAGGACTAAAATTTTAACCAAAGAAAATTACCATGCTGTTTTATAGGACTCCCAAAATAATATAAGTGAAGCATGAGATATCAATAATTTCTATAAAATAAAACCACCACCGTGCTCTAAAAAGATATAAGCGAAGCACTAGAGGAAAATTATCTAGCTCAAAAGATATAAGTGAAGCACAAAGAGTGTTCTACTAAATTCCGATTCATGTGTGTCTCTCTCAAAAGGTGCGTACAGCAAGGATGATTGTGGTAAACTAAAAATCAAAGACTCAAATCATACAAGACGCTCCAAGCAAAACACATATCATGTGGTGAATAAAAATATAGCCTCAAGTAAAGTTACCGATAGACGAAGACGAAAGAGGGGATGCCTTCCGGGGCACCCCCAAGCTTAGGCTTTTCGTTGTCCTTGAATTTTACCTTGGGGTGCCTTGGGCATCCCCAAGCTTAAGCTCTTGCCACTCCTTGTTCCGAAATCCATCAAATCTTTACCCAAAAACTTGAAAACTTCACAACACAAAACTCAACAGAAAATCTCATGAGCTCCGTTAGCGAAATAAAACAAACCACCACTTTAAGGTACTGTAATAAACTCATTCTTTATTTATATTGGTGTCAAACCTAGTGTATTCCAACTTATCTATGGTTCATACCCCCCAATACTAGCCATAGATTCATCAAAATAAGCAAACAACACACAAAAAATAGAATCTGTCAAAAACAGAACAGTCTGTAGTAATCTGTATCAAACGCAAACTTCTGCAACTCAAAAATTCTGCCAAAATAGGACGACCCAGATAATTTGATTATTATGTACTGCAATTGAAATCAGTATTTTATCACGTTCTGGTGATTTTTAACAATTGTTTTTGTGAGGAGAAAGTTTCTGATTTTTTCAGCGAGATCAAATAATTATCACCAAGAAGATCCTATAGGTATTACTTGGCACAAACACTAGTTAAAACATGAAACCACATCTAACCAGAGGCCAGATGAAATATCTATTACTAAACAGGAACAAAAAGTAAAGAACAAAAATAAAATTGGGTTGCCTCCCAACAAGCGCTTTTCTTTAAAGCCTTTTTAGCTAGGCATTGATAATTTTAATGATGCTCACATCAAAGACAAGAATTAACGCACAAAGAGAGCATCAAAGAACACGTGATAAACACATCTAAGTCTAACATACTTCCTATGCATAGGCATTTTATAAGCAAGCAAATTATCATAGCAAGCAAAAATTAGCATATGCAAGGAAGAAGAAAGAGACGATAGCAATCTCAACATGACGAGAGGTAATTTAGTAAGATAAAAATTTCTACAACCATATTTTTCTCTCTCATAATAATTACATGTAGGATCATACTCAAATTCAACAATATATATATCACATAAAATTTTCTCTTCATGATCCCAATGCATGCAAAGTTGACACTCTTCCGAAATAGTGGGATTAACATTAACTAAAGTCATGACCTCTCCAAACCCACTGTTATCAAAAATTTCATAAGATTGAAAATCCTCCAAATATGTGGGATCTAAAGTTGACACTCTTCCAAACCCACTTTCAATATTATTGCAAACACTATTATCAATCTCATATTCATCATGGGGCTTAAATAAATTTTCAAGATCATAAGAAGAATCACC
This sequence comes from Triticum aestivum, assembly GCF_018294505.1. NCBI lineage: Eukaryota > Viridiplantae > Streptophyta > Magnoliopsida > Poales > Poaceae > Triticum > Triticum aestivum. The sequence continues at coordinate 70,307,014 of NC_057811.1, forward strand.
CCAATCATGATCATTGCAACAAGTAGTAGACATAGCAAAACTAGCATCCCCAAGCTTAGGTTTTGCATATTATTAGCAAACTGACATCAAGAGAATTTATAGTAAAATCATTGCAATCATGCTTTTTTTCAAGGAGCTATAGTGAATTTCTTCATAAATTTCTTCATCACAATTTTCAGATTCACGAATTTCAAGCAAAATCTCATAAAGATAATCTAGTGCACTCAAATCACTAGAAATTGGTTCATCATAATTGGATCTTTTAAAAAGATTAGAAAGGGGATGAGGATCCATAAACTTTTAGCAAGCGAAGATGCAAGCAAAAAGAAGGCACATGGTAACACAAGATCGAACGGAAGGAGGGCGAAGAAAAGGCAAAGGTGAAGTGGGGGAGAGGAAAACGAGAGGCAAATGGCAAATAATGTAATGTGAGGGATAAGAGTTTGTGATGTGTACTTGGTATGTCCTGACTTGTGCGTAGATCTCCACGACAACGGCGCCAGAAATGGCTAGTTGCTGGGAGATCAAATCTTGACTTGACTTGGCGTAAGCCTCCCCGGCAATGGCGCCAGAAATCCTTCTTGCTACCTCTTGAGCATGCGTTGGTTTTCCCTTGAAGAGGAAAGGGTGATGCAGCAAAGTAGCGTAAGTATTTCCCTCAGTTTTTGAGAACCAAGGTATCAATCCAGTAGGAGGTTACACGCAAGTCGCCTTGTACCTGCACAAACAAATAAGAACCTTGCAACCAACGCGATAAAGGGGTTGTCAATCCCTTCACGGCCACTTGCAAAAGTGAGATCTGATAGAGATAATAAGATAAATATTTTTGGTATTTTTATGATATAGATTGAAAAGTAAAGATTGCAAAATAAACGGCGGTAGAAATAGCAAATTAACGGGAAAATAATATGGTGGAAGATAGATCCGGGGGCCATAGGTTTTACTAGTGGCTTCTCTCAAGATAGCATATTCTACGGTGGGTGAACAAATTACTGTCGAGCAATTGATAGAAAAGCGCATAGTTATGAGAGTATCTAGGCATGATCATGTATATAGGCATCACGTCCGTGACAAGTAGACCAAAACAATTATGCATCTACTACTATTACTCCACACATCGACCGCTATCCAGCATGCATCTAGAGTATTAAGTTCATAAGAACAGAGTAACGCATTAGGCAAGATGACATGATGTAGAGGGATAAACTCAAGCAATATGATATAAACCCCATCTTTTTATCCTCGATGGCAACAATACAATACGTGCCTTGCTGCCCCTGCTGTCACCGGGAAAGGACACCGCAAGATTGAACCCAAAGCTAAGCACTTCTCCCATTGCAAGAAAGATCAATCTAGTAGGCCAAACCAAACTGATAATTCGAAGAGACTTGCAAAGATAACAAATCATACATATAAGAATTCAGAGAAGAACCAAATATTGTTCATAGATAATCTTGATCATAAACCCACAATTCATCGGATCTCGACAAACACACCGCAAAAAGAACTACATCGAATAGATCTCCAAGAGAATCGAGGAGAACTTTGTATTGAGATCCAAAGAGAGAGAAGAAGCCATCTAGCTAATAATTATGGACCCGAAGGTCTGTGGTAAACTATTCACACATCATTGGAGAGGCTATGGTGTTGATGTAGAAGCCCTCCGTGATCGATTCCCCCTCCGGCGGAGCGCTGGAAAAGGCCCCAAGATGGGATCTCACGGGTACAGAAGGTTACAGTGGTGGAAATAGGGTTTCGTGGTGCTCTCGGATGTTTTCAGGGTATATGAGTATATATAGGCGAAGGAAGGAGGTCGGTAGAGCCACGAGGGGCCCACGAGGGTGGGGGCGCACCTACCCCCTGGGCGCGCCTCCGTACCTCGTGGCCGCCTCGTTGCTTCCTTGACGTCCACTCCAAGTCTCCTGGATTGTGTTTGTTCCAAAAATAACTCTCCCGAAGGTTTCATTCCGTTTGATATTCCTTTTCCGCGGAACACTGAAATAGGCAAAAAACAGCAATTTGCATTGGGCCTCTAGTTAGTAGGTTAGTCCAAAAATAATATAAAAGTGTATAATAAAGGCCATTAAACATCCAAAACAGATAATATAATAGCATGGAACAATAAAAAATTATAGATATGTTGGAGACGTATCAGTCATTCTCATCAAACATAGCATCCCCAAGCTTGGGCCTTTTAATATCATAAGCATAATCACCCTCATCATTAATAGTATGGATAGCACCAATAGTATAGCAATTATCATCATCACAATGAGTAATAGGAGCAACATCATTTGGGAGGGATACCTTTTTACCTTTGCTTCTCTGTCTTTTGTTTTTCTTCTTCACATCATGTGTGGGTTTACTCCTCTTTTTGGAGCTCCTTATTAATGAGATTGGTTGAATAGAAGGCTCCTCCTTGTTACCTGATTCATCATCAGAAATAATAGGAGAATATTGGGAAGTCTCTTCCCTTTCATTAGTATTCTCTTCATCTTCTATTTGTTTTCTTGTCTTTATGTAATTGGCAATATAAGGATTTTCAAAGCAATTCACCGCACAATACATATAAATTTCCTCTAGATCAAAATCAAGAACTTTATCAAGGACAAATTCTGGAAGATCCTTAGTTATACGTTTCATTTCTTCATGACCCACAAGCAAACTAAGTTCATTATGATGTGCAAGGGAAATCAAGACATCACAATTTATGGACATGATTTGATCAAGAAACAATTTGCATTGGAGATTTAAATGATCACGTTCATTGCAAAGTTCACAAGGATGGCAAAGAAATTTTAAATTTCCAGCACAAGCATCTAGCCTCTCTTGCAACCATTTAGTTTCTAAATACTTATGCCTCTTGCAAAATCTATCTTCCCTATTTGGTGAGTGCTTGCAAGCTCTATGCACTCCACCAAAATTGACATGCTTATAAGAGATATTTTTATCATGACTAGTCCAATCATCATTAGTACTATGGATATCCAAAGAGCTCATACTAACAACATTGCAATCATGCTCATCATTCAAAGATTTAGTGCCAAACATTTTAATGCATTCTTCTTCTAACATTTTGGCACAATTATTGGAATCCTCATTTTCATGAAAGATATTAAAAATATGAAGCATACGAGGCACCCTCAATTCCATTTTTTTGTACTTTTCTTTTATAAACTAAACTAGTGATAAAACAAGAAACTAAAAGATTCGATTGCAAGATCTAAAGATATACCTTCAAGCGCTAACCTCCCCGGCAACGGCGCCAGAAATGAGCTTGATGTCTACTACACAACCTTCTTCTTGTAGACGTTGTTGGGCCTCCAAGTGCAGAGGTTTGTAGGACAGTAGCAAATTTCCCTCAAGTGGATGACCTAAGGTTTATCAATCCGTGGGAGGCGTAGGATGAGGATGGTCTCTCTCAAGCAACCCTACAACCAAATAACAAAGAGTCTCTTGTGTCCCCAACACACCCAATACAATGGTAAATTGTATAGGTCCACTAGTTCGGCGAAGAGATGGTGATGCAAGTGCAATATGGATGGTAGATATAGGTTTTTGTAATCTGAAAATATAAAAAACAACAAGGTAACTAATGATAAAAGTGAGCGTAAACGGTATTGCAATGCTAGGAAACAAGGCCTAAGGTTCATACTTTCACTAGTGCATGTTCTCTCAACAATAATAACATAATTGGATCATATAACTATCCCTCAACATGCAACAAAGAGTCACTCCAAGGTCACTAATAGCGGAGAACAAACGAAGAGATTATTGTAGGGTACGAAACCACCTCAAAGTTATCATTTCTGATCGATCTATTCAAGAGTCCGTAGTAAAATAACACGAAGCTATTCTTTCCGTTCGATCTATCCTAGAGTTCGTACTAGAATAACACCTTAAGACAGACATCAACCAAAACCCTAATGTCACCTAGATACTCCAATGTCAGCACAAGTATCTGTGGGTATGATTATACAATATGCATCACACAATCTCAGATTCATCTATTCAACCAACACAAAGAACTTCAAAGAGTGCCCCAAAGTTTCTACCAGAGAGTCAAGACGAAAACGTGTGCCAACCCCTATGCATAAGTTCATGAGGTCACGGAACTCGCAATTTGATCGACAAAACATACGTCAAGTGGATCACGTGAATATCCCATTGTCACCACAGATAAGCACATGCAAGTCATACATCAAGTGTTCTCAAATCCTTAAAGACTCAATCCGATAAGATAACTTCAAAGATGAATCTCAATCCATTACAAGAGAGTAGAGGGGGAGAAACATCATAATATCCAACTATAATAGCAAAGCTCGCGATACATCAAGATAGTGCTTAATCAAGAACACGAGAGAGAGAGAGAGAGATCAAACACATAGCTACTGGTACATACCCTCAGCCCCGAGGGTGAACTACTCCCTCCTCGTCATGGAGAGCGTCAGGATGATGAAGATGGCCACCGGTGATGGATCCCCCCGGCAGGGTGCCGGAACAGGGTCCCAATTGGTTTTTGGTGGCTACAGAGGCTTGTGGTGGCAGAACTCCCGATGTAGGTTATGTTCTGGGGGTTTATGTATTTATAGGGATTTTTAGCGTCGGGAACAAGTCAGGGGGGGTCTCCGAGGCGGCCATGAGGTAGGGGCGCGCCCAGGGGGGTAGGGCGCAGCCCCCACCCTCGTGGGTGCCTCGGGACTCTTCTAGCCCATCTCCGATACTCCATGGGCTTCTTCTGGTCCAAAAATAATCTCCGTGAATTTTCAGGTCAATTAGACTCCGTTTGGTTTTCCTTTTGTGCGATACTCAAAAACAAGGAAAAAACAGAAACTGGCACTGGGCTCTAGGTTAATAGGTTAGTCCCAAAAATCATATAAAATAGCATATAAATGTATATAAAACGTCCAAGATTGATAATATATTAGCATGGAACAATCAAAAATTATAGATACGTTGGAGACGTATCAGTATTGATGCTCCATAACACTGAGGGTAACTCTTCCACCCAACAACCCGACGTCCTCTGCAAAGGGACCATAAGCCGGGGCTTGATGCCTCTCAAAATTTCCTGATTGGCTCTCTCAGCTTGACCATTGGACTGGGGGTGAGCCACTGATGATACATCAAGTCGAATATGCTCTCGTTGACAAAACTCTTTCATAGCACCCTTGGACAGATTAGTGCCATTATCAGTTATAATGCTGTGGGGAAAACCAGAACGGAAAATCACCTTTTTGATGAATTGAACTGCTATTGCCGCGTCACACTTACTAACCGGCTCTGCTTCAACCCACTTTGTGAATTTGTCAACCGCCACCAAAAGGTGGGTCTTTTTATCCTTGGACCTTTTGAAAGGTCCAACCATATCAAGCCCCCAGACTGCAAATGGCCAAACAATTGGAATCATCCTCAATTCTTGAGCCGGCACATGAGCTCGTCAAGAGAATTTCTGACAACCATCATATTTACTGACCAAATCCTTAGCATTAGCATGAGCCGTCAGCCAGTAAAATCCATGACGAAAAGCCTTGGCCACGAGAGATTTAGAGCTGGCATGATGACCACAATCTCCTTCATGAATCTCTCGTAAGATCTCACAGCCTTCTTCAGGAGAGACACAACGTTGAAACGCCCCTGTAACACTGCGATGATGCAACTCTCCATTGACAATAGTCATTGACTTAGACCATTGGGTTATTTTCCTGGCCAAAGTTTCATCTTCAGGTAACTCAGCCCGGGTCATATACGCCAAATATGGAACTGTCCAATCAGGAATAGCATGAAGAGCCGCCACCAGCTGTGCCTCCGGCTCAGGAATAGCAAGATCTTCCTCTGTAGGTAGTTTGACTGAAGGATTATGCAGAATATCAAGGAAAATATTGGGTGGCACTGGCTTACGCTGGGATCCCAACCGGCTCAAAGCATCAGCCGCCTTGTTTTTCCTTCGATCAACATGCTCTACTTGATAGACCTTGAAATGACCAGCAATAGCATCAACTTCTCGGCGATAAGCCGCCATGAGTGGGTCCTTAGAATCCCAAGTGCCAGAAACTTGTTGTGCTACCAAATCTGAGTCACCAAAACACCTCACCCGGCTTAAGTTCATCTCCTTAGCCATCCGAAGATCATGGAGCAAGGCTTCATACTCAGCTGCATTGTTAGTACAAGGGAACATCAACCATAAAACATAACAAAATTTATCACCTCGTGGGGGAAGTTAAGACAACTCCAGCCCCCGAGCCTTCCAACTGTCTGGATCCATCGAAGTGAATAGTCCAATATGTGCTATCCGGCTTCTCCTCAGGCATCTGCAGCTCTGTCCAATCATTTATGAAGTCTACAAGTGCTTGAGACTTGATGGCTGTGCGAGGCATATACTTCAAGCCATGGGGTCCAAGCTCAATGGCCCACTTGGCTACCCGACCTGTGGCTTCTCTGTTTTGAATAATATCCCCTAAGGGAGAAGAACTTACCACAGTGATGGGATGACCCAGAAAATATTGCTTAAGCTTTCGACTAGCCATGAACACCCCATATACAAGCTTCTGCCAATGCAGACACCTCTGCTTGGACACAATGAGCACTTCACTGATGTAGTAAACCGGCCTCTGAACCGGATGCTCCTTGCCTACTCCTTCCTTTCCACCACAATTGCCATGCTGACAGCTCGGCTATTGGCAGCCACATACAACAACAAGGGCTCTTTATCAATGGGAGCAGCAAGAACCGGCGGCTCAGCTAACTGTTTCTTCAAGGCCTCAAACGCCTGATCAGCAACATCACTCCGGACAAAGTAATATGTCTTCTTGATCATCTGGTATAGAGGGATAGCCTTTTCTCCCAACCAGCTTATGAAACGGCTCAAGGCCACAATACGACCCGCCAGACGCTGAACATCCTTGATACACGCTGGTTTAGCCAAGGAAGTAATAGCCTTGATATTTTCCAGGTTAGCCTCAATGCCTCTTTCAGAAACCAGAAAACCCAAAAGCTTGCCTGCTGGCATGCCAAAGACACACTTGGCCAGGTTAAGCATCATCTTGGAGACCCGAAGATTGTCAAAGGTCTCTTTCAAATCATCTGTCAAGGTTTCCTTCTTCCTAGATTTCACGACAATATCATCCACATAAGCATGAACATTGCGCCCAATCTCATCATGAAGGCAATTTTGCACACACCACTGGTAAGTTGCCTGGGCACTCTTAAGCCCAAAAGGCATAGACACATAACAGAAGGCTCCAAAGGGAGTGATGAAGGTTGTCTTCTCCTGGTCCTTAACTGCCATCTTGATCTGATGATAACCAAAATATGCATCCAAAAAACTCAAACGCTCACAACCCACCGTAGCATCAATGATCTGATCAATACGGGGGAGAGCAAAAGGATCAGTCGGGCAAGCCTTGTTAAGATCTGTATAATCCACACACATGCACCAAGTGCCGTTTTTCTTAAGTACCAGCACCCGGTTAGCCAACCACTCAGGATGAAAAACTTCAACAATAAACCCAGCTGCCAAGAGCTGGGCTAATTCTTCACCAATGTCCTTGCGCCTCTCTTCTTTGAAACGGCGAAGGAATTGGTTGACCGGTTTAAACTTTGGATCAATATTGAGAGTGTGCTCAGCGAGTTCCCTCGGTACACTCGGCATGTCTGAAGGTTTCCATGCAAAGATGTCCTGGTTCTCACGGATGAACTCGATGAGCGCGCTTTCCTATTTCTGATCCAGATTGGCATTGATGCTGAACTGCTTGGATGAATCGCCAGGACGAAGTCAACTAGCTTAGTGTCATCTGCCGACTTAAATTTTCAATAGGGGGTCATGCTCTGTGGTTGGCTTTTTCAAATATGTCATATCCGCCGGGTCAACATTATCCTTGTAAAATTTCAATTCTTCTTTCGCACAGACAGATACAGCGTAAGCAGCATCGCCTTGTTCACACTCCAAGGTTATCTTCTAACTTCCATGCACTATGATGGTGCCCTTGTGACCCGGCATCTTAAGCTGCAAATAGACATAACAAGGCCTTGCCATGAACTTAGCATAAGCCGGCCGCCCAAACAGAGCATGATAAGGGCTCTTGATTTTAACCACTTCAAAGGTCAATGTCTCAGATATAGAATCATAATCATCTCCAAAAGCAACCTCCAAAGATATTTTGCCCACTGGATACGCCGACTTACCAGGCACCACGCCGTGAAAAACAGTGTTTGACGGCTTGAGATCTTTGTCAGTCAAGCTCATGCGATGAAAAGTTTTATAATACAGAATATTGATGCTGCTACCCCCGTCCATGAGTACGTTGGTAAATTTGTACCCTCCAACCTGAGGCGCCACTACCAGAGCCAACTGACCCGGATTATCAACCCGGGGCGGGTGATCCTCATGACTGCAGAGAATAGGGTGTTCAGACCATCAGAAGTAACGGGGAAACGCCGGCTCAACTGCGTTCACTGCCCTTTTATGAAGTTTCGGATCCCGCTTGCATAAACTTGTGGTGAAAATGTGGTACTGTCCACTATTCAACTGCTTCGGGTTACTTTGATAACCAGACTGCTGCTGCTGATTCCCTTGACCAGACTGTTGATTGAAACCACCTTGATTGCCTTGGCCCTGGAAACCGAAATTAGAACCGCCACTACCATAACGGACCGTGAGAACCGGATCCCGAGCCACCGACCGGCCCATGATTGTTCCGGAAAAAATTGGATTTTCTGTACTACCTCATAATGAAGCAATCCTTCCGAAGGTGAGTGGCCGGCTTTTCCCGCGTACCATGTTTCAGGTAGGGCTGATTCATCATCCCTTGAAGATTGAATTTTGGCCCTCCAAACCGAGGGGGCGGCTTACCCTTGCGGCGCTGACTATTATTCTGTGTATTGGTGTTGGCCACAAAATCCAAATTACCATCAGCTTTGCGCTTACCATTGCCACCCTGACTTGTCGGGTTATGTTGCTGCCCTTTTGTGTTGCTGCTCTTCTTTCCCTTACCTGGCCATTCATCATCAGACTCAGGGTCCTTGGTACTATCCGAGTCGGCATACTTGACAAGAGCCGCCATTAGCTCCCCCATGTCACTGCAGTGGCGTTTAAGCCGCCCGAGTTTCTTCTTAAGAGGCATGAAACGACAGTTCTTCTCCAACATCAGGACTGCTGAACTGGCATTGATACGGTTCGACGAGTGTAGGATGGCTGAGACCCGACGCACCCAATGGGTTGTTGACTCGCCCTCATCTTGGACATAGGAATCCAAATCCACGATTGACATAGGCTGCTTGCACGTGTCTTTAATATTCTGGATAACCGGGCTTTTAACTCGGCCCATGATCTAATGGAGTTGGCAGGCAGCCCTTTCAACCAGGTACGAGCTGTCCCATCCAACATCATAGTGAAATACTTAGCGCATGCAGCATCGCCAACATCCAGCATCTCCATTGCCATCTCATAACTTTCAATCCAAGCTTCAGGGGGTTGATCTGCTGTGTAGTTAGGCACCTTACGAGGACCCTTGAAATCCTTGGGAAAACGCTCGTTACGTAGAGCCGGCACTAAACATGGCACACCCAAGGTTCTAGAGGTCACGCCTGCCTCCACCGAAGTTGTCGGATAAGCCGAAGAATATTGATGAGCCGCTTGCTGGGCCACCAGCTCAGCCTCCCGACGCGCCCTGCCCTGATCCACTAAAGTTGAGCATTGGTACCGCCACGCGTCGCGTCATGCCCACGAGGCTGGTTACGGTGCTGTTCACTGCTTGACACTGCTGGTGAGTCAATGTGCCTACTATAACTCCGGCTGGGACGAGGGGTTGAGTGAATCCGCTCGCGACTGGAAGAATAAGCCACCTGTTGAGCCATAGTTGTCTGAAGAAGCTCTCTGGCCCTCCATGTCTTTATCACCGTTGGAGACTCACCTTCAACTGGCAGAGCCGCCAATTGTGTTGGCGCAGCAATCATATTATCTAAAGGGTTGGAATAATGACCCAGAGGTGTCGGTACATATTGAGGCGGAGTATTATTCAAGAGAGGTGGATCCATCGCATGTGGCTGAACCGGCGCTCCAGTCACGGGCGGTTCAACCGTCCGGTTCACCACCGGTGGGTCACTGGTCCCTGCTCCAAGCGTGTTGAAGAGGTTTGTCGGCTCATAAAATGGGGGTAGATGACTCCGGTGCCTCCTCCTCAAGATCTTGTTTGAAGCGTTCTGATCCAGTGTGAGCCGGAAGGACTCTGCCTGAATCCGTTGTGCCTGGCGTCCAATAGAGCCTGCTCCGTAGCCATCCTAGCGTTCTCAGCCGCCAGTTCTTCCTTAGCTATCTCATCACGTAACTTCACCACATCAACCTTATGTTGTTCCTGTGTGTCCTGGGTTACCTCTACTCTCATTAAAGTCGCCAAAGCTTCCAACAACTTGGTGAGAACTTGAGCCGGTGGGCGCGCAGAACTGCTAGCACCAGCCGCTGCCGCAGCCGTTGAACTGGAGGTCATAGCCGCGGCGGTTTTTGAACCAAGGGTTGGCTGTGTACCGGCCATGAAGATCGCGACCCTGTTCGGCGGCTCATATGGGTCCGGAATACTGTCGCCATCGGAACAGCCCCCAAACCGGTCGTCTTGCATTTGATACATTGAGTTAGTCTCGCCTGTGGACGATTCACCATCAGAATAGATGGCCGTCTCACCGCCAGACATAGATCCTTCCTCAAATTCCGCCCCTTGGATACATCCAACAAAGGCATGCTTGACGACGGGTTGAACCCGGGCGGGTCGTGCACGCTGAGCCGTCTCGATGATGTCGGTGCAGGTGTCCGGCTCAGGGCCCGGTTCGCCGATCTTGCCAATGAAGACGTGGATTCCGCCGAAGGGGACCCGGTATCTGTACTCGATTGAGCCGACATCAGGGCCCCAGCCTGCATCGTCGATGTAGAGCTTGACGCGACGACTCACAGCGTATCCCTTGATCCCTTCGAAGCTGCCCTTCAAGAACTCGAAACCACCATCGCCAGCCCCACGGTGGGCGCCAACTGTCGTGGACTTAACACGGCAGATGTCCTAGCGGAAGGACTTAGTCGTGGAGCCATCGCAATGAGGTTAGCTTAAAGGGGTTAGTCGGGACAAAGGACATAGAGAGTTTATACTGGTTCGGCCCCATGTGGTGAAGGTAAAAGCCTAATCCAGTTTGAGGTGGTATTGCTAGGGTTTCGATTACCAAGGAGCGAATACGCTTGATCTCGATCTCTTCTTTCCTGCCCTAAACCGCTCTCGGGTCGTCCCTTTCTATACACAGGTTGACGCCCGGCGGTTCACGGAGTCCCGACCGGCTCATACACGACGTGTCCGGCTCCGTGACTATCTACGCTTGCCTTACAATACAAGTCATACATACATGGCGGTTCATCCCCCTGGGCCTTAAGTCACCTATGGGTTTTGGGCCGTCAACGAGCTCGTATGATCCGCCATCTTCATTGGTAAGCCGCCAGTGGTATAACCCGGGCCCTCCTGGGCGGTTCATACCCAGTAGTTATCCCAAGCAGCAAGCAAATATATGCATTCCTATCGGTCTGTTTAAAACTGGATTGATGAAATGTACTGCACAGTAAATAATTGCACATATAGAGCATCACATTGTGAACAACTGAGATAAACAAGGCATACTGCAAACAACCAGATATATGATGTCTACTACACAACCTTCTTCTTGTAGACGTTGTTGGGCCTCCAAGTGCAGAGGTTTGTAGGACAATAGCAAATTTCCCTCAAGTGGATGACCTAAGGTTTATCAATCCGTGGGAGGCGTAGGTTGAAGATGGTCTCTCTCAAACAACCCTGCAACCAAATAACAAAGAGTCTCTTGTGTCCCCAACACACCCAATACAATGGTAAATTGCATAGGTGCACTAGTTCAGCGAAGAGATGGTGATACAAGTGCAATATGGATGGTAGATATAGGTTTTTTGTAATCTGAAAATATAAAAACAGCAAGGTAACTAATGGTAAAAGTTAGCGTAAACGGTATTGCAATGCTAGGAAACAAGGCCTAGGGTTCATACTTTCACTAGTGCAAGTTCTCTCAACTATAATAACATAATTGGATCATATAACTATCCCTCAACATGCAACAAAGAGTCACTCCAAAGTCACTAATAGCGGAGAACAATTATGGTAGGGTATGAAACCACCTCAAAGTTGTTCCTTCCAATCAATCCATTGGGCTATTCCTACAAGTGTCACAAACAGCCCTAGAGTTCGTAGTAAAATAACACCTTAAGACACACATCAACCAAAACCCTAATGTCACCTAGATACTCCAATGTCACCTCAAGTATCCGTGGGTATGATTATACGATATGCATCACACAATCTCAGATTCATCTATTCAACCAACACATAGAACCTCAAAGAGTGCCCCAAAGTTTCTACCGGAGAGTCAAGATGAAAACGTGTGCAACCCCTAAGCATAGGTTCATGGGAGGAACCCGCAAGTTGATCACCAAAACATAAATCAAGTGAATCAATAGAATACCCCATTGTCACCACAGGTATCCCACGCAAGACATACATCAAGTGTTCTCAAATCCTTAAAGACTCAATCCAATAAGATAACTTCGAAAGGGAAAACTCAATCCATTACAAGAGAGTAGAGGGGGAGAAACATCATAAGATCCAACTATAATAGCAAAGCTCGCGATACATCAAGATCGTACTACCTCAAGAACACGAGAGAGAGAGAGAGAGAGATCAAACACATAGCTACTAGTACATACCCTCAGCCCCGAGGGTGAACTACTCCCTCCTCGTCATGGAGAGCGCCGGGATGATGAAGATGGCCACCGGTGAGGGATCCCCCCTCCGGCAGGGTGCCAGAACAGGGCCCCGATTGGTTTTTGGTGGCTACAGAGGCTTGCAGCGGCGGAACTCCCGATCTATTCTGTTCCCCGAAGGTTTTAGGGTATATGGGAATATATAGGCGAAAGAAGTCGGTAAGGGGAGCCACGAGGGGCCCACGAGGGTGGAGGGCGCGCCCAGGCTCTCCTCGTTGATCCCCGACGTGCACTCCAAGTCTCCCGTATTGCTTTCTTTCCAAAAATAACTTTTCCGAAGGTTTCATTCCGTGTGGACTCCGTTTGATATCCCTTTTCTGCGAAACACTGAAACAAGGGAAAAAACAGAAACTGGCACTGGGCTCTGGGTCAATAGGTTAGTCCCAAAAGTAATATAAAAGTGCATAGTAAATCCCATAAAACATCCAAGATGGATAATATAATAGCATGAATACTTCATAAATTATAGATACGTTGGAGACGTATCAGCATCCCCAAGCTTAATTCCAGCTCGTCCTCGAGTAGGTAAATGGTAAAAGAAATAATTTATGAAGTGTGAATACTAGCAGGTGCATAAGTTTGATCAATGATAATTTGAATCACCTTTTCTAGCATCATTATATGTCATAACAGTAGTACAACTCATAGAACTTTTCATGATCAAGTAACAAGCTATTCACCTGTTAAAGTATAGATCATAAACTTTCTTGAAAACTAACAAACCATGTTATTAGTCATCGAACAATTACAATTCATCTTATTTTCAGGAAGAGTCTATGTCAGAGCTTTGATTCAGCAAACTTCACATACTTAACTATCTTTTAGTCTTCCATGATTTCTACCACTCAAAGTATATTTTTAGAACAAATAGCATCCATCGAACACAGAGAAAGATAGGGGCTTAATATTTCACCTCCCAACTTATTTATCATATAGATAATTGTGAACAATAATAATTCATGATCAAATATATTTGAATGGCCATATATGCTCAGATCTTTCCATCACATGATGCTTGCCAACTAAAGAGTAGGTTGGAATGAGAAGGAATACTACTGACTCTTGCATAAAATTAAAAGATAGGCCCTTCACAGAGGGAAGTAGGGATTTGCAGAGGTGCCAGAGCTCGAAGCTAAAACATAGATGAAAATAATTTTGAGAGGTATGCTTTCATTGTCAACATAACGACCAAGGGTTCCCAATATCTTCCATACTACATACATTATAGGCGGTTCCCAAACAGAAAGGTAAAGATTTTTACTCCCCCTCCACCAACAATCATCAATCCATGGCTTGCCCGAAACAACGGGTTTCTCCAACTAACATCAATCCTGGGGGAGTTTCCTTTGCAATTATTTTTGATTGATTTCGATCTTTTGATCATGGGACTGGGCATCCCAGTTACCAGCCATTTTCTCGTGAATGATGAGCGGAGTCCACTCATCGTGAGAATAACCCACCTAGCATGGAAGATACTGCTAGCCCCTAGTCGCCACATGAGCGATTCGGGCATACAAAACAGATTATTATTTGAAGGTTTAGAGTTTGGCACATGCAAATTTACTTGGAACGGCAGGTAAATACCGCATATAGGTAGATATGGTGGACACTCATGGAAGAAACTTGGTTCAAGGATTTTGGATGCACAAGCAGTATTCCCGCTTAGTACAGATATTATGGCTAGCAAAGGATTCTAAATAGCAAGCGCCACATGTTAGAGGATCCATAACAATATAACTTCTATACAAATATACCCATGCATAACTCATTATGTTGTCTTCCTTGTCCAACTTCAACTAATTTGCTCAGGTTTGAAAATAATTAATGGGGCTCACAATCATAGAAAATGTCCAAGATAGTATATTTATATGTGAAATCTCTCTTCCTTCAATATTCTTTCATGAATTGTTCAAGTGACCAATACAATGTTTGCTAACCTTCAATAAATTTACCAACTCTACTTCTTATATCTGAAGTCATTACTCCCCATAGGAAAGGCATATGAAGCATATATAATTTCAGATTTATGACATTCAAATCATTCAACCATTTACTCATAGGATATAAGTGAAGCACACGAGTAAATGACAAACTACTCCAAAAAGATATAAGTGAAGATCAATGAGTAGTTAAATAATTATGTAGCTATGTGAAGGCTCTCTCTCATTTAAGAATTTTAGATCTTGGTATTTTATTCAAACAGCAAGCAAAACAGAATAAAACGACATTTCAAGGATAGGACTCATCATGTGAAGAAGCAAAAACTTAGGCTCAACCGATACTAACCAATAATTGTTGAAGCAGAAAGGTGGGATGCCTATTGTTGGGGAACGTAGTAATTTCAAAAAAATTCCTACGCACACGCAAGATCATGGTGATGCATAGCAACGAGAGGGGAGAGTGTTGTCCACGTACCCTCGTAGACCGAAATCGGAAGCATTTAGCACAATGCGGTTGATGTAGTCGTATGTCTTCACGATCCGACCGATCAAGTACCGAACGCACGACACCTCTGAGTTCAGCACACGTTCAGCCGGATGACGTCCCTCGAACTCTGATCCAGCCGAGTATTGAGGGAGAGTTTCGTCAGCACAACGGCGTGGTGACGATGATGATGTTCTACCGACGCAGGGCTTCGCCTAAGCACCACTACAGTATTATCGAGGTGGACTATGGTGGAGGGGGCCACCGCACACGGCTAAGAGATCAAATCAATTGCTGTGTCTCTAGGGTGCCCCCTGCCCCCGTATTTAAAGGAGCAAGGGGGGAGGTGCGGCCGTCCAGGAGGAAGCGCGCCAGGAGGAGTCCTACTCCCACCGGGAGTAGGACTCCCTCCCTTCCTTGTTGGATTAGGAGAAGGGGGGAAGGAGCAAGAGGAGAGGAAGGAAAGGGGGGCGCCACACCCCCTCCTTGTCCAATTTGGACTAGAGGAGGAGGGGCGCGCGGCCCGCCCTGGCCGCCCCTCCTCTTCTCCACTAAGGCCCACTATGGCCCATTAAACCCCCGAGGGGGTTCCGGTAACCCCCGGCACTCCAGTAAAATCCCGGAACACTTCCGATATCCAAATATAGGCTTCCAATATATCAATCATCATGTCTCGACCATTTCAAGACTCCTCGTCATGTCCGTGATCACATCTGGGACTCCAAACTACCTTCGGTACATAAAAACTCATAAACTCATAATATAACCGTCATCGAAACTTTAAGCGTGCGGACCCTACGGGTTCGATAACTATGTTGACATGACCGAGACACGTCTCCGGTCAATAACCAATAGCGGAACCTGGATGCTCATATTGGCTCCCACATATTCTACGAAGATCTTTATCGGTCAGACCGCATAACAACATATGTTGTTCCCTTTGTCATCGGTATGTTACTTGCCCGAGATTCGATCGTCGGTATCTCAATACCTAGTTCAATCTCGTTACCGGCAAGTCTCTTTACTCGTTCCATAATACATCATCCCGCAACTAACTCATTAGTTGCAATGCTTGCAAGGCTTAAGTGATGTGCATTACCGAGTGGGCCTAGAGATACCTCTCCGACAATCAGAGTGACAAATCCTAATCTCGAAATACACCAACCCAACAAGTACCTTCGGAGACACCTGTAGAGCACCTTTATAATCACCCAATTACATTGTGACGTTTGGTAGCACACAAAGTGTTCCTCCGGTAAACGGGAGTTGCATAATCTCATATTCATAGGAACATGTATATGTCATGAAGAAAGCAATAGCAACATACTAAACGATCAAGTGCTAAGCTAATGGAATGGGTGAAGTCAATCACATCATTCTCCTAATGATGTGATCCCGTTAACCAAATGACAACCCATGCTATGGCTAGGAAACATAACCATCTTTGATCAACGAGCTAGTCAAGTTGAGGCATACTAGTGACACTCTGTTTGTCTATGTATTCACACAAGTATTATGTTTCCGGTTAATACAATTCCCGCATGAATAATAAACATTTATCATGATATAAGGAAATAAATAATAACTTTATTATTGCCTCTAGGGCATATTTCCTTCAGTCTCCCACTTGCACTAGAGTCAATAATCTAGATTACATAGTAATGATTCTAACACCCATGGAGTCTTGGTGCTGATGATGTTTTGCTCGTGGAAGAGGCTTAGTCAACGGGTCTGCAACATTCAGATCCGTATGTATCTTGCAAATTTCTATGTCTCCCACCTAGACTAGATCCCAGATGGAATTGAAGCATCTCTTGATGTGCTTGGTTCTCTTGTGAAATCTGGATTCCTTCGCCAAGGCAATTGCACCAGTATGCTCGAACCCGCAGCTTCCGCCTTGACAGGGCGGTGCTCTGACCAATTGAACTACAATCCGCGCGGGGTGTATGGCATACCCATTCTTAAATAGAACCCTAAGAAGATTCGATTCGTCTTTCGTACTCTAAGAAATAGACGAATCATATACTACATACCCACATACTATTCAATATCATTTCCAATCAGCAATATGTCATCCACATATAATACCAGAAATGCTACAGAGCTCCCACTCACTTTCTGGCCATTGGAAGACATGTTTTCCCCTCAGACCTCATTGTTTTGGAATCGCAAGGATTGGATGTGATTTTGGGAATGGATTGGCTATCGTTGTATGGAGGAAACATCGATTGTGCCAGCAAGACTATTTTGCTTACCACCCCGGAAGGAAAAAGGATCAAGTATGTATCCAGGCATATGCCGAAGAGGACTCAAGTGAATTCCTTATCAGGAGTTGTAAGGAAGTACCAGTGGTGAAGGATTATCCGGATGTATTACCAGAAGAGTTGCCAGGCATGCCACCAGATAGAGACATTGAGTTTTTGATTGAACTTTTGCCAGGCACAGGGCCAATATCTAAGAGACCGTACAGGATGCCCGCAAAGGATTTGGAGGAAATTAAGAAACAGATCAAGGAGTTACTGGATAAAGGCTATATTCGCCCAAGTTCGTCACCTTGGGGATCACCAGTACTTCTAGTAGAGAAGAAAGATGGATCACTAAGGATGGTTGTTGATTACCGAGGATTGAATGAAGTGACCATCAAAAACAAGTACCCACTGCCGATGATCAATGATTTGTTTGACCGCCTGCAAGGAGCTAAAGTATTTTCCAAGATCGATCTACGATCAGGATACCATCAGTTAAAGATTCGAGAGCAGGATATACCCAAGACAGCATTTACCACCAGATATGGATTGTATGAGTATACCGTTATGTCATTTGGACTGACTAACACACCGGCCTATTTCATGAACCTGATGAACAAAGTGTTTATGGAATTTTTGGATAAGTTCGTCGTGGTGTTCATTGATGATATTTTAATCTTTTCCAAGGATGAAGAAGAGCATGAGGAGCATTTGCGATTGGTACTTGAGAAGCTCAGAGAACATCAGTTATATGCCAAGTTCAGCAAATGTGAGTTTTGGTTGAAGAAAGTTGGATTCCTTGGACATGTTATTTCTGGAGAAGGAATAGCAGTAGACCCTGCCAAGGTTGACACAGTGACAAGTTGGGAATCGCCCACTACAGTTGGAGAAATCCGGAGTTTTCTTGGACTCGCAGGATACTACCGGAGATTTATCGAGAATTTCTCAAGGATTGCTAAGCCCATGACTGAGCTATTGAAGAAGGACACCAAATTTAATTGGACTGAGGATTGTGAAGCTAGTTTTCAGGAGTTGAAGAAACGTTTGGTTACATCACCAGTGTTGATTCTGCCAGACCAACGCAAGGATTATGAAGTTTATTGCGACGCTTCTCGTCGAGGACTTGGAGCAGTGCTTATGCAGGAAGGAAGAGTTGTTTCGTATGCTTCACGACAACTTAAACCCCGTGAGAAGAATTATGCTACGCATGATTTGGAATTAGCAGCCGTGGTGCATGCATTGAAGACATGGAGACATTTTCTCATCGGAAACCATTGTGAGGTGTACACGGATCACAAGAGTTTGAAGTACATTTTCACGCAGAAGGAGTTAAACCTCAGACAGAGGAGATGGTTGGAGCTCATCAAAGACTATGATATGAGATTACATTATCACCCCGGAAAGGCTAACGTAGTAGCAGACGCATTGAGCCGCAAGAGTCATGTCAACACCATCATGACAGGAGAGTTACCTCAGAAGTTAGCCGAGGACCTTCGCGAGCTATGTTTGGAGATAGTCCCTAGAGGCTATTTAGCGACATTGGAGATTCAGTCTACCTTGATGGAAAGGATCAGAGAAGCTCAGAAGACAGACAAGGAGATTGAAGAGATAAAGGAGAAGATGAGCAAAGGAAAAGCCAAGGGATTTCGTGAGGATGAGCACGATACCTTATGGTTCGAGGACCGTGTATATGTGCCAAATGATCCGGAGATCAGGAAGTTGATTTTGCAAGAAGCCCATGATTCACCGTACTCGATTCACCCAGGGAATACCAAGATGTATTTAGATTGGAAGAATACTTTCTGGTGGACCGGAATGAAGAAGGATATTGCGGAGTTTGTAGCAGTTTGTGATGTATGTCAGAGAGTGAAGGCAGAGCATCAGAAGCCAGCAGGATTGCTACAGCCATTGCCGATACCCGAATGGAAGTGGGATAAACTAGGCATGGATTTTATCACAGGATTACCCAGGACTCGTTCAGGCTATGACTCGATATGGGTTGTAGTCGACCGTTTGACGAAAGTGGCTCATTTCATTCCAGTGAAGACCACATATACCAGTGCTAAGTTGGCAAAGATATACATGACCAGGATAATATGTTTGCATGGAGTTCCGAGGACCATTGTATCAGACAGAGGAACCCAATTTACCTCGAAGTTTTGGAAGCAGCTACATGAAACATTGGAACCAGACTGGAATTTAGTACAGCATTTCACCCACAGACAGATGGACAGACCGAGAGAGTCAACCAGATTTTGGAGGACATGTTGAGAGCATGTGCGCTAGATTATGGATCAAGTTGGGACGACAATTTGCCATATGCGGAGTTTTCTTATAACAACAGTTATCAAACCAGTTTGAAGATGGCCCCTTTCGAAGCTTTGTACGGAAGGAGGTGTAGAACACCGTTGTTGTGGGACGAAGTTGGAGACCGTCAGTTGTTTGGACCAGATTTGATTAAGGAGTCTGAACAGAAAGTGAAGTTGATTCGCGATAGGCTCAAGGTAGCCCAGTCCAGGCAGAAGAGTAATGCTGATTCTAAACGCAAGGAGACCGTTCACGAAATCGGAGACAGAGTGTATCTTCGAGTATCACCACTACGAGGAGTGAAACTCCTTGGAGTTAAGGGAAAGTTAGCGCCTCGTTTTATCGGACCATACAGAGTGTTGGAACGTATGGGAGTGAAACGCTTTGGAGTCCACGTCAAGAAAGCAACGAGGGAGGCACGAGGCAGGGGGCGCACCCACCCCCTCTGGGCGCGCCCTCCACCCTCGTGGGCCCCTCGTGGCTCCCGTGACGTACTTCTTCCGCCTATATATATATATATATACCCTAAAACGATCGAAGAATAGAATAGATCGGGAGTTCCGCCGCCGCAAGCCTCTGTAGCCACCGAAAACCAATCTAGACCCGTTCCGGCACCCTGCCGGAGGGGGGAACCCTCACTGATGGCCATCTTCATCATCCCGGCGCTCTCCATGACGAGGAGGGAGTAGTTCACCCTCGGGGCTGAGGGTATGTACCAGTAGCTATGTGTTTGATCTCTCTCTCGTGTTCTTGATTTGGCACGATCTTGATGTATCGCGAGCTTTGCGATTATAGTTGGATCTTATGTTGCTTCTCCCCCCCTACTCTCTTGTAATGGATTTAGTTTTCCGTTTGAAGTAATCTTATCGGATTGAGTCTTTAATGATTCGAGAACACTTGATGTATGTCTTGCCATGCGTATCTGTGGTGACAATGGGATATCACGTGATTCACTTGATGTATGTTTAGGTGATCAACTTGCGGGTTCCGCCCATGAACCTATGCATAAGGGTTGGCACACGTTTACGTCTCGATTCTCCGGTAGAAACTTTAGGGCACTCTTTGAGGTTCTATGTGTTGGTTGAATAGATGAATCTGAGATTGTGTGATGCATATCGTATAATCATACCCACGGATACTTGAGGTGACATTGGAGTATCTAGGTGACATTAGGGTTTTTGGTTGATGTGTGTCTTAAGGTGTTATTCTAGTACGAACTCTAGGGCTGTTTGTGACACTTATAGGAATAGCCCAATGGATTGATTGGAAAGAATAACTTTGAGGTGGTTTCGTACCCTGCCATAATCTCTTCGTTTGTTCTCCGCTATTAGTGACTTTGGAGTGACTCTTTGTTGCATGTTGAGGATAGTTATATGATCCAACTATGTTATTATTGTTGAGAGAACTTGCACTAGTGAAAGTATGTAACATCCCAAATTCTCAATTTGGAATGTTATACATAGATCATCATTTGCATATCATGTTTTGTGCATTTTGACAAATCCTCGATAAATCCTAAGCAACTCAAGGACCCTCGGAGAGAGTTGGGGATTTTCTCGAATTTTCTTATTTGATTTTTCAAACGAGGATTGGGATTTTTAATTATTTTCCCTCCGGAAAAATATTTCATTATTTTAAATAAATGAGAGGAGAAAATATGACTTCTCCAAAAATATTGACATACTGGAGGAAAAATGTTAAAACCATTATTTGGAATTTATCGGATTTTATTTGCAATTTTTATTGCATTTAAAAATATGCATGTTTTCAAAATATTTATTTTTGATTTTGAAAATGTTCACCCTATTTTAGATTTTCTAACTAGACGGGCAAAATTTATTTCATATTTTTCTGATTTTTATTTATTTTTCTACATAATATTTTCCGCGGAACATTAAAAAAAAACAAACGCCCGCGCCGACTGGGCCGAGCCCAGCCGACGGCCCGCCCCGCGCTCTCCTTCCTCCCCACGACGCCGCCGGAGTCCGGGAGCGCCACGACGCCGCCGCCGCCTCGGTAGCCCATTCCCCAAGACCCCCTAGCCCCCCTCCATATATACCCCCCCTCCGTTTTCG